>NW_027223345.1:2643151-2703572 GCF_030449975.1 Polyergus mexicanus
AGCAGTGGTATCAACGCAGAGTACTATACGATTCTGTTCAAGAAAGTAAGCGTTTTATAAACTATATTATTAATTTTGTTTCTCGAACGTTCTAAAGCGAGACGTTACGTGCGAAGCCTTGTTTTCATTCCGTGTTTGCGGTTTCTTCGTATCGTTCGATTCTGACAAACACCTCGTTGTCGATAGCCGATTGGCTCTCGGAATCGAACGATCGAAATTCCTCCTTTTTTGTAGTACCCGTATCAACCAGGACTATTGTACGTGGATCGCAGAGAAGGTTTTTCGTTAAGACACTTCGTCGCAAGCCTTCACCGGGAGCACACCGAACGCCTCACGCTCATAAAGTTATAATTAAACGATAATTCGCGTGTCCGCTCATATCTTGCTGTCGCGTGCGATTACCTAAGACGGTCCGGGAGTTGGTGTCGAAAGGAATAAATACTGTTCAACAAACTAAACCCGGACAAATCAATTACGTCCTATCTCTCCGATCGGCGAAACAAATAAATTCTGTTAATGTGGACGTGTAAATCGAAGGCGCGGCTACATTAAATGGTCCTTCGAGCCGGATTTTGGAAAAACAGATAGTGATTCGGTAATCAGTTCGCGGAGTGCGAGTGAGAACGCTGACACGCTAAGGTAACAGCACTTATAAAAACTATCGCGAGACGGAGACGGTGCGCGATATCAAAACATCTATCCGCATTCCGCTGCCGTAAATAATAACGCGAGTGCGTTGAAAGGACTTCCGGGAAAATAAAGTGCGCGAAGTCAACCTTGCATCCCTTTGCATTATTAAAGTTGTGCTCTTAAGCACAACATATCATTATTATTTGCGCCCTGCGTAATCCGCAGTGCCGCGCAAATCTCGCGCTTCTTAGCGCTTTGCACAGCTTAAGTGCAATCTTTGTGCTCTTTAGCACTCCGCACCTCAAAGTGCGTCCTGCGTAATCCGCAGTGCCGCGCAAATCTCGCGCTTCTTAGCGCTTTGCACAGCTTAAGTGCAATCTTTGTGCTCTTTAGCACTCCTCGCCTCAAAGTGCGTCCTGCGTAATCCGCAGTGCCGCGCAAATCTCGCGCTTCTTAGCGCTTTGCACAGCTTAAGTGCAATCTTTGTGCTCTTTAGCACTCCGCACCTCAGAGTGCGTCCTGCGTAATCCGCAGTTACACATAGTTGTCGCACGCTTTAGCGCGCGGCACTGTTAAGTGAAAATTATAGTGCGTCTTCGCACATCCGCGTGCGACGGACCAGTCGTCACGCTTCAGCATCTCCACAACCACCAGGTGGTAAATTGTTGCTGAAAGGCTTTATCTTATATGACTACCATCATGACGGACTCGCTGCAGGGCCTCCTCATCGAGCAATCTATTACAATAAGCTCGATGAAGCGAGTGTTCCCCAACTTTAAGAAAATGGGCAAGGCCAACGTCACGCAATACAAGGCGAAGAGTCGACTGGACGCCTTGGAGACATTATGGGAAAGGTGTCAACGTCTCAACGTCCAGCTTCAGCAAATAGCAACGGCCGACGAACAGCGTACAGTCCCATACTTCACCGAGGAGGAATTCTTTACGGCCGAGGACGTCTACCACGAAGCGGCGGACTACCTCGCAGACGTGATAGGTAAATTCTCCCGGTGCGACCCAAATGCGGCATCAACGGTAAGCGACATTTCTTCTCGCGAATTGTCTGGTGCGGTTTCATTGCAATTACCACGCATCCCGTTGCCGAAATTTTCCGGTAATTTCGCGGAATGGGAAAACTTCCGCGGAATATTCGAATCGCTCGTCGCCTCGAAAGAATCGCTGTCGAATACGCAGAAACTACATTATTTAAAAGCCAGTGTCACGGGCGAAGCTGCTGTATTAATTAATCATGTTAAGATTGCAGACGCAAATTACGATGGTGCGTGGAAATTACTTATTGAAGAGTACGATAATCAAAACGCGATTATTCATGCGCATATTCATGCTTTCGCTGATTTGCCTATTATGAAAACGGAATCCGCTGTCGAACTCAAAGGTTTACGCGATACCGTTGCCGCGTCATTAGCCGCGTTAACAAATTTAGGCAGACCTGTTGAAAAATGGGATGACTTATTAGTCTATATTGTTTCGCAAAAATTTAGTCCACGCACACGTAATGAGTGGAATCTGCAACGCGGTAAATCAACCGCATCTCCGACGTACGAAGAGATTCGAGATTTTATGACGTTGCGAATTCGAGGACTAACCGATCATTCTAAGTTAAATGCCGATACTTCGTCTCATAAAAATAAAGGCTCTAATCGGGCCTCGGTGAATAACGTAGCCACCGAAAAATGTTTGAATTGTTCCGGCAATCATAATTTGATGTTATGCGACGAGTTTAAGCCTAAATCCGTCGAACAGAGAACTCAGTTTCTCAAATCACACAAATGTTGCTTTAATTGTTTAAAAGTCGGCCATTTCCCGACCTCTTGCAAGAGTAAAAAACGCTGTAATTTGTGCCGACGAGCACATCATACGCTCTTGCATCGTGCATCAAATATACCAGTACAGAAGATTGGTGAAAATTCTGTTTTGGAAAACAAAACTCTTAACGCTCAACCGAGCGGCTCGGCCACCCCTGAGATAAAGAACGAGACCGCCGTCGCTTCCGTTCAAACGATTCATTCGCCGCTGAAAAATCCGCCGAACGTGTTACTAGCCACCGCATGGGTAATACTGCGTACCATCGAAGGACGTAAATTTAAAGTTCGTGCGTTGTTAGATCAAGGCTCGGCTGTTAGCTTTATTTCGGAATCGTTGTGTCAAACTATGCGCACGAAACGTTCCCGCGCGAGCCTCCACGTACAGTGTTTCGGCGAACGATACAGTGGCGTAGCGAAATCTCAGGTGTCTCTTACTCTCGAGTCTTGTAATGGGCGAGGTTCCTCAACCTTTTCTTTGACTGCTTTCGTATATCAAAAAATTACGTCATACGCTGGCTCAAAGACTAAAACCGTAGATTATTGGCCGCATTTACGGAAATTATCTCTCGCGGATCCGGATCCGTTTAGCAATCATCCGATCCATCTGCTCATCGGATCAGATTTATATGGATCGTTATTAAAGCAAAAGATAAAACATGGTCCGACCGGAACTCCGACGGCCCAGCTTACTGCTTTAGGATGGATATTATCCGGTCCTACCGGAACTTCTAATTCAATTACCGGTTCCGCGACTTCATTAAATTGCGTAACAATTCCTTCGCTCGATTCTCTCCTTCAAAAGTTTTGGGAGATCGAGGAAATTTCTTCCGAAATTCAGCAGTCGGAAGAAGATAAAAAATGCGAACAACATTTTATCGAAACACATCAGCGTGCCGAAGACGGCCGCTATATAATACGGTTACCATTTAAAACCAACCCTCCGCTCGATATAGGAGCTTCGCGCGAAACTGCCGCGCTTCTTTATTCGAAATTAGAACAACGCCTACGAAAAAATCCGGATCTCGCGAAACCCTATCATTCTTTCTTAAATGAATATAAATCTATGGGTCATATGGAACTTGTCTCCGACGAAAATCCGACGCTTAACCAAGCGGTGTATATACCGCATCATCCGGTACTACGCGAGTCTAGCAGCACGACGAAACTTCGCGTAGTATTTAACGCGTCGTGCAAAACGAGCAATGGTTCTACATTAAATAATCATTTAATGACCGGGCCTAAATTACAACGCGATTTGTCCTCAATTATCCTTCGTTGGCGTCAATTTCGTTATGTGTACACCGCCGATATCGAAAAGATGTTTCGACAGATCCGCGTTCATCGAGACGATGTCGATTTTTTGCGGATTTTTTGGCGATCTAATATTAATTCTCCGATACAATCTTATCGATTGCTTACAGTTACATACGGTACTGCTCCAGCTCCGTATTTAGCCATGCGCGTTATCAATCAATTAGCTATCGACGAAGGTCATTCCTTTCCAAAGGCACAAACAATAGTACAAGATTTTATTTACGTCGACGACGTTCTATTTGGCGCCGATGAAGTTCCGTCGCTAAAGGAAAGTCGCGATCAGCTTACGAAATTGATGGCGCGAGGCGGTTTTCATTTACGCAAATGGGCTGCCAATTCTATAGAATTATTAACAGACATTCCTCCGGGAGAATATGAACTCGCTATCGCTCGTACATTCGATAAGGATGATACGCTTAAGGTGCTCGGACTTGAGTGGATACCACGAGAAGATTCGTTTCGTTTTCAAATCGAGTCACCTTCGGTCAATATGAATACGAAACGTTTGATACTATCATTTATCGCGAAATTCTTCGATCCACTGGGATGGGTTTCTCCGGTAATAATTACCGCGAAAATTATGATTCAAGAACTGTGGCTAAGAAAACTCGATTGGGATTCTCCTATCGCGGAGGACTTGTTAGAGCCCTGGAAAAAATATTGTGCGGAATTCATAAATTTAAAAGAAATTCGCATTCCGCGATGGACTGGAATGCATCCGGAAAATTTGGCTATCGAGTTGCACGGATTCGCCGACGCGTCTAATCGAGCGTACGCCGCTGTCGTTTATTTAAGAATTCTCCGATCGCTCAGCGAGTTTTCAGTAGTCTTAATAACCGCAAAATCAAAGGTAGCGCCGATTAAAACGATTAGCGTGCCGCGTCTAGAATTAAATGCCATAGTCTTATTAACTCGATTGCTAGAATTCGCGCAAAAATCGTTAAATATGCAGCACATTCCGACGTACGGATGGACAGATTCTTCGGTCGCGCTCGCATGGTTACGAGGCCATCCATCAAGATGGACTACTTATGTGGCGAATCGTGTATCGGAAGTACAAACTCGGCTGCCGTCGATTAAATGGAATCACGTCCCATCTAAAGAAAATCCAGCGGATTGCGCGTCGCGAGGTTTGTCACCAGCTGAACTCCGCGATTTCGAACTTTGGTGGGCCGGCCCCGCCTGGTTGCGTTCCCCTTCTACCGCGTGGCCGATCCATGATAAATTAAAAGATCAACTTGAGGCCGATCGTCAGATGATCGAAACCGAAACGCGTAATACGATCGTTTGTCATGCTCAACATATTCTGGAGTGGCAATTACCGAACGAAGTCTCTACATGGAAGAAGTTAATTCGAGTCACGGCACGCGTGCAACGTTTTATTAATAATCTAAAATGTCGCGCGACCAATACGAACGTGAATACGACGTGCTTGTCCGCTGCCGAACTCAAAGAAGCTTCCTTGTTTTGGCTCCATTACGTGCAACAACGTCATTTTCCATCCGAAATTCAAGCGTTAAACGATAAAAGTTTACTGCCAAGATCCAGTTCTTTGTTATCGCTTTATCCCTTTCTCGGGAAAGATAAATTAATTCGCCTTGGCGGGCGGATTGACCATTCGTCACTCAGTTATGATGAACGGCACCCTATAATTTTACCGAAACATCGAATTTCGGATTTATTAATCGCTCAAGCTCATAAAGCCTCTCTTCATGGAGGCACTCAATTAATGTTAAGAATTTTACGCCAAAATTAT
Organism: Polyergus mexicanus; assembly: GCF_030449975.1. Taxonomy (NCBI): domain Eukaryota; kingdom Metazoa; phylum Arthropoda; class Insecta; order Hymenoptera; family Formicidae; genus Polyergus; species Polyergus mexicanus. Next base: position 2,648,675 of record NW_027223345.1, read on the forward strand.
TGGATAATTTCAGCGCGCACCAGTGTAAAATCTCTTATACGTAGTTGTGTAAAGTGCGTACGCGAACGCGCACGTACCTCGCAACAGCTGATGGGGAATCTCCCCCAGCCCCGCGTCACGCCTTCGGCTCCGTTCTCGCACACAGGCGTCGATTACGCCGGGCCGATGAATATTTTTCCGTCAGTCGGCCGCGGTCAACGATCCAAAAAATATTATGTTGCCGTTTTTATTTGTCTCTCGACAAAGGCCGTCCATTTAGAATACGTAGATGATTACGCTACTAACGGTTTTCTCTCCGCCTTTCGGAGATTTGCAAGCCGTCGCGGTCTTCCATCCGACATGTACAGTGATAACGGCACTAATTTTCAAGGCGCGGACCGCGAATTAAACACTACCTTTCAGCGACTTGTCGCTGACCCTCCAATACAAGACGCTATCGCTAATGATAACATAAAATGGCATTTTATACCTCCCTCAGCTCCGCATTTCGGCGGACTTTGGGAAGCCGGTGTCAAAGGATTAAAGTTTCATTTGAAACGAGCGATTGGTTCCCGAACATTATCGCAGATCGAGTTCGCTACGCTGCTGTGTCAAATCGAGGCTTGCCTAAATTCCCGCCCGATTTCCGCGTTACATGATGATCCGAATGACTTTTCCGCGTTAACTCCGGGTCATTTTTTAGTCGGTCGCCCGTTGGTAAGTCCGCCTGAAGAATCTGTTTTAGATATCGATTCGAATCGGCTGTCTCGATGGCAGCAAGTGCGTGCGATTTTAGAGCAGATCTGGCGTTCTTGGTCTTCTGATTATTTGCATACATTGCAACAAAGGCGTAAATGGCGAGAAAACGAACCGGAGCTCAAAATTAACGAGCTGGTATTATTGAAAAATAATTTGGCACCTCCTTCGAAATGGGAACTCGCACGAATATTAGACGTACATCCGGGATCGGATGGGCATGTCCGAGTAGTTACATTGCGTACTGCCAAAACCACTCTAAAGCGACCAATAACGCAGATCTGTCAGCTACCGATATCAAGTGACACTGGCTCTTAAATTAATTTGCGTTTTCTTTATGCGTTAATAATTAAGTTTGACTTTAATTATCGTCACGCTCTGTATATGTACATATATCTATTCTAAGAACGCCTATGTAAATAACCCTATGCTAAGATTTACTGATTAAGTTAACTCATGTATTTCGATTGAATCATCAACGATCTTTATCGGTACTCTTTTCCTATTATTGTATGTTGAAAAATTTGCTGTAGAGCTCTTCGGACCGTCTGATCGAGAATTATCATTAAGATGCCGTGTATCGATTATGGTGGTAGGATTTAACCAGTTATTTCGTAACCTACCCGGTATACGAGGCGAGCGGGATGTTCAAGAAAGTAAGCGTTTTATAAACTATATTATTAATTTTGTTTCTCGAACGTTCTAAAGCGAGACGTTACGTGCGAAGCCTTGTTTTCATTCCGTGTTTGCGGTTTCTTCGTATCGTTCGATTCTGACAAACACCTCGTTGTCGATAGCCGATTGGCTCTCGGAATCGAACGATCGAAATTCCTCCTTTTTTGTAGTACCCGTATCAACCAGGACTATTGTACGTGGATCGCAGAGAAGGTTTTTCGTTAAGACACTTCGTCGCAAGCCTTCACCGGGAGCACACCGAACGCCTCACGCTCATAAAGTTATAATTAAACGATAATTCGCGTGTCCGCTCATATCTTGCTGTCGCGTGCGATTACCTAAGACGGTCCGGGAGTTGGTGTCGAAAGGAATAAATACTGTTCAACAAACTAAACCCGGACAAATCAATTACGTCCTATCTCTCCGATCGGCGAAACAAATAAATTCTGTTAATGTGGACGTGTAAATCGAAGGCGCGGCTACAGATTCTAAGACGATTTTTCCTTTACCAATATTTGAATTGAAGCGTAATTTTTGAGTTATAAGCAAAAATAGTTAGCAAATCACGCATCGAGTACAAAAGGCAGGCAGGAGCGGCGCAACGCGCCGCAGCTGACCGTTCGATGCGTGATTACCACCGCATGAGTCGCTAACTATTTTACCTTATAACATAAAATTATGCTTTAAATAAAATTTTGGTAAAGAAGAAAATGCCTTAAAATTACGTCAGGAATACGTATTTAAAATAACGTCACTTTAGCGAAAGTTGTTCCGAATCGCCGCTCGTCGGATGCTGCGATCAGCTGATTGCTACATGCGATATGTGTATGGTGGAGTGTGTGCGTAAAAGAAAGGAAGAGACAAATAGGATGAGGAACGGAAGGAGGGAATGAGGGAGAGACGTTTATACAGACGCACGCACGTACACATACACTTTGTTTCTCGCCCTCTTTCTCTCTTTTACACAACACTTATACACTCTCTCATTGGATCACTCATTCGGTCACTCATTCACAAACTCACTCACTCACCTGCTCATTCACAGCGTAGCGAATCTTCATACTACGTATTATCGTTAACTGCTGCACGATTATTATTTAGCGACGGACTGCGGAGACTGCGCGATCACATTGTTACGTTGCCTAGCGATGCGAGAAACGCGACATATACCGTGCAAGTTGCGATGTGCGTGTGGCGCGTGATTGACGCGAGATAAGACGATTTCAAAATAATAATTATTTAGAAATAGTTATAATTTTTATAAATAAGTAATTTTTTTAAGTACGTCATTATAGGTTTCATGTTTTCTACCGCATTCGTAATGCGAAAGTTTTAGAAGATCGTACGTCTTATCTCGCGTCAATCACGCGCCACGCGTTACACGCACGTCGCCACTTGCACGGTACATGTCGCGTTTCTCGCATCGCTAGGCAACGTAACAATGTGATCGCGCAGTCTCCGCGGTCCGTCGCTAAATAATAATCGTGCAGCAGTTAACGATAATATGTAGTATGAAGATTCGCTACGCTGTGAGTGAGCAGGTGAGTGAGTGAGTGTGTGAATGAGTGACCGAATGAGAGAGTGTATAAGTGTTGTGTAAAAGAGAGAATGAGAGCGAGAAAAAAAGTGTATGTGTACGTGCGTGCGTCTGTATAAACGTCTCTCTCTCATTCCTTCCTTCCTTTCTTCTTCCTCTCACTCTCACTCTCACTCTCACTCTCTCTCTCTCTCTTTCTCTCTCTCTATCTGTGTCTCCCTTCCTTTTACGCACACATTCCACCATACACACATCGCGTGTAGCAATCAGCTGATCGCAGCATCCGACGAGCGGCGATCCGCAACAATTTTCGCTAAAGTGACGTTATTTTAAATACATATTCCTGGCGTAATTCTAAGACATTTTCTTCTTTACCAAAATTTTATTTAAAGCATAATTTTATGTTATAAAATAAAATAGTTAGCGACTCATGCGTGGTAGTCACACGTCGGACGGTCAGCTGCGGCGCGTTGCGCCGCTCCTGGCTGCCTTCAATTCAAATTTTGGTAAAGGAACAATCGTCTTAGAATCGTATCAGGAATACGTCATTTTAAGGATGGAAGGTTGTTCTGAAACACCCTGTATATATATATATATATATATATATATATATATATATTGATATATATATACACTTTATTAGCGTGTTTTAGAGATAAAATATATTTAAAAATTTTAATACAAAAATTTTAAGACTGCAATAATTTTTGAGTTATAAGCGATCATAGTTTACCAATGATATCGCATAAAACTCTCGTGCTTAGGTTCGTAATTACATTTACACGCGTACAGATTTATCAACTGTTATTGATTTTTGTATATATTGTGACGTGACGTTTTTGGGACGTCCGTCACAAGGGCCGAATGGCCCGATCGGGAGCGGTTTTTCGGGGGCCTGCGTCTTCCTAATTTAGGGAGAGAGCGGCCCGATGGTCAGATCAGCGGGATCTGACTTTCGGTTAGAAAAATCGAAAATGTAAGCTCGAGATGAGCCCGCGAATTGGTTGTCGGCACGAGGTCGAGCGGCGGGATCCCATCCGGCGGAAGGAGAGGAAGAGAGAAGAGCGGGAGTCCAGGACACCAAGGACACAGGAGACGTCAGGTTGTAATTGTTAACTATTAAAAGACACTTTTGGTGGCTAGTACACATCGCTGCCGGTAATGTATATTTCTTACGGAAGGAAAGGAGAGCGGAGGGCCGGAATAATCCGGCCAAAGGGGAGGCCACTCCACCCGCACGAAGCGAGGGAGTCCCAAGGACGGGGCGACGAGCGGACTCTCAATCCGGAACCTATTCCATCAAATAGGGAAGAGAGCCGATCGGGCGCAGCCATAAGCCCGCACCTTTAAGCCGAACAAGAAAATCTGGGAAACTCCGGGGCGATGAACCCACGGCCGTGATGACAACAAGGATCGCGAAGACCGCAGGACGGCCCTGCGTAACGCGAAAGCGCCACAAGTGGCGCGATAGCGATTTATCGCGCCGGCGTGTCTCCTGCAGGATTCTCGCTCGGCACTGTTCGGCGAGCCTTTAGGAAGAACGCAGGTCGCCCAGAGCGTACGAGCGAACACGAGATCGCAAAAGAAAAGGCCGAGATATTCCTGCCGGTGGGACGAGCGTCGTCGACCGATTTTGTTGCCGAATAATTGTAGGTAATTAATTCGGATGAGTCGCGCCCTTAATAGTTGTCGAGCCACGCGTTTTGGTGGATGAACTTGGTGAATATTTTTGGTAGATTAAGTCGCACGGCCGACGGGCCCATGTTGCTCATCCGAATTAGGTAAAATAGGCTCTCTCTCTCTATTCACTTCGCCGCCGTCGACAGTCATTAGTGTTATTTTCGCGTTTGTCTGTATAATATGTTGTGAATTATTGGGATTTTTGCGTTCACGCGATCGATATTCCGACTCGCGCAAAGTATTGCGCCGCGCGACTCGTACACCACAGTCGTTATCGATAGTTTCCGTATTGTTTCTGTGTATTGTTAGCGCGTGTTTGTGAGTATTGTAAGAAATTAGAGTCAGGAGGAAACGAAATCCTAAAAATTCGTACAAGAAATCTATCGGGTGTCTTTGAGCCCGCTATTAGTTTCCGCGAGTTATTCGAGCTAGAGATTAGGCATTTCAACGCAAAGGTCACCGTCATTGTTATTGAGACGTATCTCGGCTTACCGCGAGCCGGACCAACGGACCGATTTGAGTCGTGCAATCTAGTATTTTCTATTATATCGAAGCGGATTCACGAGCGTGCGTAAAGTAGTTACCGGCGTATTCGAGAGATTTCTTTAGCTGTCGCGACCTAATTAAGTCTCGTACGGCGGAAATCCTCGCGGCCGAAAAGTTGAGTTAAAGCGCGTAAGATGCCCGGTAATTTGATACTGTTGCGCACGGTCGTGCCGATCTCCGCGGAAATAATATATCTTATTCGCCTGTAAAATAATTACTGTCATCCAAGGCTATTATTTATACGAATTGCTCTATACTCTTGTTTTTTTCGTTTTAATATATTATTGTTATCTCTATTATAATACATCGGATGCTCATTTTGGCTCCCGTGTTCTCGACTCTCAAGAATTCTTTTGTCTTCCCCGAACCCCCCCCCCTCTACCATTTCTGATATACTGAATAGCCGCGGAATTTTGCCGTCGCGTTAATTATCGGTCGCGCGATTATCTTTTGGTGTTGCGTTTATCATGAATGGTGCGGCCTGCCGTACCTGGCGCCCAACTTGGTTTATTTTGCGATTCCGGGAATTTTTGTGAATCGCGAGATCGATATTCGAAATACGCGCCATAGGTGTACCGTGGGCATCGGAAAACCGCCCGCCGAATAAATAATTATTAATTAAATAATTTTAAAAGAAATTTACGGTTACAATATATATATATATATAATGTTTTGAGATAAATCAATATTATTAAAGTTGAAATAGAATTATAAAATATTATATAATATTTTTAATGTGTAACGATGCACCCCCCATCGTTACTCGGCAAGTAGTCCAGCCGGAAGTCTGTTGCCCGGCGAACACCAGCCAGGCATTGGCAGAGGCGCCTAGCGCCATTTTTAATACTCAAATTACCGCCGTTGCGATAAACAACCGTACGGCCGTTATACGGTCGTCGTTACGCCGATATACGGAAAACCGAGCACAGCCGAATGCTGCCGGAAGATCCCGAGCGTCACCCACCAAGACGCCGCGTCGTTTCGCCCAGGGGGAAGCGACGCGTTTACCGTAATAATTACCCGCCGAAAACAACGCGTCGTTATCCCCATCCGGGGCGAACGACGCAATTACCGCTAGACGCTCGGGGATAAAAAGACAGCATTTCGGCATCTCAGGACCAGAACGATTCCTGAATCCGCTCGAGCCGTACGCTCCGAGCTGACACCCGAACCGATCCTAGAAACTCGCATACACACGAAGGAGCGTGAGATTGACGCGTTCGCAGTCTCCGCCGAGCATTCTCGGTCTCCTCGCCGTCTGCGAAATTCTATCAGAAGTCCGACCTTATCAAACGAAAGCGGAGAGTTTGCCGCTATCTAAGATTCGGTCTAACAAGGGAAGGGCCAAGTCGTGCACACACGGATTTCGCTCAACTTTAAATATGTTTTAGTACTAACCCTCCACTAATTCATGGACAAGTGGCACGACGCAATACTCAAGCATTCGCGAGAAATTTGCATTAAAAATTTGTCCTGCGCTTTCTATACCGAATTAGCGAAAGAGGTTAGTAGATAGCAGCGTGGCGCAGAGGATAAGACGGCGGCTTAAAACGCTGCCCGTTGCATGTCGAGTCCTGACTTTACCAATTTTTTTTTTAATTTTTACAAAATATTGCAACAAGTGAACGCATATGGAGTAAAAAAAATATTATTTAATAATTATTAAATTTAATGCTAATACTTTAAATATAATATTTTATACTCGCATACTTTAATGCCTGTAACCATACGAACAATATCGGTTCTCAATACAATTAAAGACTCCATAATCATTTTTTTTTAAATTCTGCCTAAATTCTTTCTAAAAATGACCGGTCAGTGCTTTTGTACTACTGTGGAAGTTTTTCTGTTCCCGAAAACTCGATTATGAGGCAGTTGTATCTGCTACCTGCGGAAACCGTTATTTTCTATCTGGTAGAGGGGAGTAGAGACACGGGTTTATTCAATGTGCTTGGTGTAAATTGATATTGTGCTTCAAATGTTTCTTTGATGATTATCGTCCAAAAATTTGTACACCCAAAGAGGATTCCGAAGAGAATTCCGATATATAAAAAAAACTATTTAAAAATGATTATGGAGTCTTTAATTGTATTGCGAACCGATATTATTCGTATGGTTAAAGTATGCGAGTATAAAATATTATGTTTAAAGTGTTAGCATTAAATTTAATAATTATTAAATAATAATTTTTTTACTCCATATGCGTTCACTTGTTGCAATATTTTGTAAAAATTAAAAAAATATATTGGTGAAGTCAGGACTCGAACGTGCAACGGGCAGCGTTCTAAGCCGCCGCCTTATTCTTTGCACCACGCTGCTATGTGCTAACCTCTTTCGCTAATTCGGTATAGAAAGCGCACGACAAATTTTTAATGCAAATTTCTCGCAAATGCTTGAGTATTGCGTCGTGCCACTTGTCCATGAATTAGTGGGGGGTTAGTACTAAAACATATTTAAAGTTGAGCGAAATCCGTGTGTGCACGACTTGGCCCTCCCCTTGTAAGATCCGACCGCTACCATTAAACGGACCGTGGGCCGGCGAGTTCGCCGCTCCGTCGAGGTTTCTCAACTCCCACTAGTCATCCTCTATCCGCGTACGGAAGCAGGGACAGAGAGTTCTCTGCCCGATCGAGGATTCTCAATCTTCGGCCGCCTCCTTCCGCCCACCTGGGAATACGCGGATAAGAACACGCGAACGCACCGACACGGTTGTACCGTGATCCCGCAATTATAATCGCGCCGAGATACGTAATCACATCACCCAATATAATTCCACGCGCCTTCAAAATAAATACGGCCTTGCCGTGCACGCGCCGATCGACCGCGCCCTGTTTCTTGCGCATTTTGCGCGCCGTTAAAATAAACACGGCCTGGCCGTACACGCGCCGAGCGACCGCGCCCTGTTTCTTGCGTATTGCGCGCGCCGTCAAAATAAACACGGCCTTGCCGTACGCCGCCGAATATCTTAAGCGGTTCGATACATCAAACATCGCGCACCGAATAACGAACGCGGATTACATCTAACGCATTGCATCATCCGCCGCGTGCTAGCTTCACGAAATATATTGTAAATCGACCATTGCTGAAAGAGGCAAATAAATATTATAACTCAATCTTTTCGTGTGTCTCACCTTTTCACGAGCCCTGATCCCGACCGAGTTCATCCGCGCACGCTCGCGAAAAGTAACCCCGTTACAAATGAAACAAGTAGAATAAAAATTATTTTAAGCATGTAATAAACCGCTTTCGCGAGGCGGTCGTGGATAACTCGGTCGGGATCCGGGGCTCGTGAAAGGGTATCGAGAGACGAACGATAGATGCGTTAGGTAAAATATAATTTATTGCGATTAAATATGTGTGTATACAGAGTGAGTGTGTGTGTAACTATTGTATGTGTTGGTGTGAGCGCTGGTGTGTGAGTAAGTGATAAGCGAGCGAGTGCGTATGCGAACGTGTAATATCTGCGTGGGATTTACAATATATCGCAAGTATGTGGGTGTGATCGTGTGTATGCAGCCAAACGCCCTCGTGTATGTGTGAGTGTCGGTCGCGGTGCATGCGAATTACATTCACGGATACACGGTGCGGAGCGCGATTTCGGCGATTCGTAAATATATCGATTACGAGAGCGGATTTAGATTTCGGCAGGGGCCGCTAACTACCGGGCGGTAATTTCGGTCGGCTCGGTGGGCGGTCCTTAAACGTGTCGGTATTGATCTGATTGCGTCGATCGATGTCGCGGCCGGGTTAGATCCTCCCCCTTGAGCGGGACTTAGCGCGCCGTATTAATGGCGAGTCCGATCGCGGTAATGGCGGTCGCGGAATTACCGCGAGTTCGCGGATATCGCGGTATGGTTTCGTCGGGGATGATTTTCCCGTAGAATGCAGGAGTGCAACGGCCGACGGGAACACCCGTCAATGGCAGGGAACTCCCTACCACTGGATGATCGCCGTTGCACGCAGGTGGACGGATGCGTGTGAGGTGTCGAGAACTCCCGACGGAGGCTGAGTACGCCCAACCTCGTGTCCCTCGGTCGCAGAGATGTTTAAAGGATCGCTCTTAGAGATGCCGCAAACTCTCGGCGGAGGCTGGGTACTCCCAACCCCGTTTTCTCTCTCTTCGAGCGTGTGTTAGGATCGTTCTGGATTCCAGGCGTCGTACTGACTCTGGCGGTTGCGGAAGATCTGGTCTCGATATGGAAAATGTGCCCTTATTTATACCGCTTTCTCCGGCGGGTGCGCGTGCGTAATATGCCTGATTGTTTTAAGGCATATTGTTTAAAGTTGAACCGTCGCGCGCGACTCGGGTGGTTTCGGGAACGGTCGGTACGGTTACCCGAGCGCGGCGACGATTCCTGGTAAACAGCGCGTATTGACGGCGGTTATAAATTTGAACGCCTTTCTCTATATCTTAAAAATGGGCGCTCGGCGCCTCCGCATCATGCCCGACCGGTGTTTGTCGGGCGGCGGACTTCCGGCGGATCGACGGCCGGGTAACGGTGGAGGGATGCATCGTTACAAGCATAGCTGCAGATAACAAAAAAGAATTTGGTTAGAAACTTATATCTGATATATAAAACGTGTGTATGTTTTCACATAATAAATAAATAAGGATGATAAATAAAATTATAAATTATCTAAATGAGATAAAAATTTAAAAACTAATTATTAAGTTATAATAAAATACTTTGTTATAACTTAATAATTTTCTTTTATTATGTATGTTATATAAAACATTTCTTGTTATATAAATCTTAATATTAATTACGAATTATTATTGTTTTGACATTAATTTTAATATCAAAACAATAATATTTTGTAATTTTGTAACTTTCATATTAAAATATTTTACTTTATATATATATTTTTATTAATTAAAAACATAAATTAATATTTTATTTTAACATATTTTAGAAATATTAATGTATCATATTTTGATATTTGTATATTATAACTTAAAATTAAAGTTAATATTTTGAAGATTATAAAATTATTTTAAATCAAAAGATAAAAAAATTAAATAAGCGGTTAAATTATATTAAATTAATTCCAAAAAAAAATTGAATATTTTAGTAGGATAATTACTGCGCGAATGTTACATAGAGGACCGTAGAGAAAAGATCGGCTTCGCGGAAGAGTTCGTGCGAGAGGCGAGCGAGGCGCGATTCGACGAGTTCTTCGCGAATGTCGGAGCCGATAGCTATTTGCTTTATTGCAATTGGAAGCGGCAATACGGAGTTCCGAAATTTTCGTGGGAGGTGAATCACGTCGTGCATTGCTTGTTTAAGTTCGGTTGCCGATTTGAGAACGGAAATTATTTCGAGGAGGACGAGAGATATTGCGTGTATTGCGCGCATAGATCGAGTTTCGTGAGAAGCGTATCGACGCACGTGACAAAAAACGGTGTATAGCGAGATAGTGCCCGCTTGCGATCTCATCGACGAGGTCTTCGACGTGTCGAATAATTGGTGCGGCGGCTGCGCGACGAGTGCTTTGTTCTACATCGAGAATTACGACGAGGAAGAGACGTGGTTTATCTATAAAAGATCTTGGCGTTCGTTAAACGACGAGTGACGAATCGAGAAACGATGGAGGTGCGCGATCTTCTCGATAGCGCGCGGGACGTCGCGACGGCGGACGCGTATCGCGCGTGGGCGCGACAGTACGACGAGCGTCTCGAGTCTCTGCGGGAGAGGTGTCGAGGCGAGCGCCGGGGGAGATCGACCGGAGCGATCAATTTTCTTATCGCTCGAACTGTTCGATTGACGGGCGCGAGAGACGATAAGCGTCGACGTTTCGAATGCGTGGGAGGCGGCGTAGAGAGGCGCGAGGGATTCTCGTGGTTCGAGACGGCTTTCTCTAGACGCATTTTAACCGGCGCGGTTATTAATTTCGGTTATATCGAACCTCTGCGATTTCTCGAGGATGCTAGAGATACCGTGCTCGATCGAATACGCGATGTTATGGATGGATATAACAGTGTCAAGGTCAATACTGCGTTCATCGGCGGTATCCTTACTACTCGACGGTGTTGAATCTGGAAGGCGTCGAGTTTCCTATGAGTTTGAATAGAATTACTAGATTCGAGCGTATTAACGGCATATCTATCAACGTGTACACCGTTCGGGATAAGAAGGACGGGAAAGGCGGCTGCCGCATCGTTCCTCTGCGTCTCACTGGCGATAAGAAGGACAGACACGTTAATCTGCTGTATCTGGACGATACGACGCAACGAGATAACGCGGCGCATTTCGCATGGATCAAGAATCTGTCGCGACTCGTCGGCTCGCAACTGAGCGGTAGGCGAAATAAATCGCATATATGCGATCGGTGACAAATTGAAAGAATTGTCGCGTGATGCTGATAATGTACGCGATTTAAAAATGTGCGTTATGTCGCAGATGCATGCATTATTTTCGAACGAGCGATAAGTTACCGGCTCACACCGCGGACTGCGAAAGGATGAACGAGTGCGCTATAGTTCCTACCAAAGGCGATAAATGATTAGAGTTTCGCAACTACGGTAGAAAGGAGCGACTTCCGTTCGTGGTGTACGCCGATCTGGAATGCGTGCTGGAGAAGAAAGAGGAGAAGAGAACGTCGAACACGTCCATCGTTCAGCATCACAAAGTCTATAGCGCCGGATATTACGCGCGATGCGCGCTCGACGTTAGCTCGACTTACAGAGCTTATCGCGGCGAGGATTGCGTATCGTGGTTCGTTAAAGAACTGCACGATCTAGCGCTTCGCGCGAAGACTATTTTCGACACCGATGCGCCTATGACGGATCTTACACCGGACGAGTGGGAGAGATTCATGAGCGCAACGCATTGTAGCGTATGCGAGAGACCGTTCGAATCGGAAGACGCTTGCATGCGCGATCACTGTCATCTGACCGGACGGTACAGAGGTCCGGCGCATTCGAATTGTAATTTAAATTATAAGGATACTTACGTAATTCCCGTATTCTTTCACAATTTATCGGGCTACGACGCGCATTTTATCATTAAAGATGTAGCTAACGCTTTTCCCGGCAGCATGGACCTATTGCCGATAACGAAGGAAACGTACATCTCTTTCACGAAGAACGTCAAGAATGCGTAGGACGAAGAATGGTTCGGGAGACGCTTGAAATTGCGCTTCGTGGATTCTTTTAAGTTTCTAAGCGCGAGTCTCGAAAAATTGGCGTTGTATCTCGACAAGAGCGAGTTGAGGATCGCGCGTTCGAAATTTTTCGATCTCAGCGACGCCGATTTCGAGCTTTTCGCGCGAAAGGGCGTGTTTCCGTACGAGTACGTCGACGACGTCGATAAATTGCTGGAGACTCGTCTACCGCTGCGCTAGGCTTTCCACAGTTTGCTGACCGGTGACGCGATATCCGAGAGCGATTACGCGCGCGCGATAAGAATCTGGGAGCGGTTTCTCGTCGAGACTTTGGGCGACTATAGCGATTTGTATTTAAAGACCGACGTTCTTCTATTGGCCGATGTCTTCGAAAATTTTCGCGACGCGTGTATGGGGAGTTACAATTTAGATCCCGCGTACTATTACACGTTACCAGGATACACGTGGGACGCTATGTTAAAGTATACGGGTGTGCGATTCGAGTTATTAACTGACATCGATATGGTGATGTTCGTGGAACGCGGAATACGCGGCGGACTAAGTCAATGTTCCAATAGATACGCGCGTGCTAATAACATGTATTTACAGTCGTACGATCCTTCGGAACGATCGTCGTATCTCAAGTACTTCGATGTAAAAAATTTGTACGGATGGGCGATCAATCGTTGCCTTACAAAGATTTTCAATGGATCGATGATGTTACGAGCATTGACTTAATGTCCGTGACACCGAACTCGCCTATCGGTTACATTCTAGAGGTCGACCTTGCGTATCCGTCCGACCTTCACGACTCTCACGCGGATTTGCCGTTCTGCCCAACGCGCGATAAGCCGCCCGGAAAACGAGACGAGAAACTTCTCGCCACGTTGTACGATAAGAGCCGTTACGTGACGTATTATCGCAATCTGCAGCAATGCGTTCGACACGGACTACGCGTTACGAGGATACACAGAATATTACGATCCGCGCAATCTCCGTGGCTACGCGGATACATCAAACTAAACACGCGACTACGAATTAACGCGAAAAACGAGTTCAAGAAAAATCTGTACAAATTGACGAATAACGCCGTGTTCGGCAAAACTATGGAGAACGTGCGCAATCATTCGAATGTCCGACTCGTGACTCGATGGGATGGGCGATACGGCGCGGAGACGATGATCGCGAAGCCGAACTTTCACAGTAAAAGCGTCTTCGCGGCGGATCTCGTAGCTGTGGAATTGCGTAAACTCGTGGTGAAGTTCAACAAACCGATCTGCGTGGGTATGTGGATTCTCGACGTATCCAAGATTCGTTTATACGAATTTTACTACGAGTATATGCTACCATTGTATCGAGATAAGTGTAAGATAATGTACACCGACACGGATAGTCTCATTTATCACGTCGAGTGCGAGGACGTGTACGAGGATATGAAGCGCGACATCGACAGATTCGATACAAGCGATTACGCGATGGACAATGTGTATGCCTCTCGCTAATAAGAAAATACCTGGTGCGATGAAGGACGAGAACGCTGGCGCGATCATGACGGAATTTGTCGGGCTCAGAGCGAAGATATACGCGCAGCGAGTCGACGGTAGAGGTGATACGAAAAAGATCAAGGGCGTTAAGAGCGGCGTCGTCGCGAGAACGATAACGTTCGACGATAACGCGCGCTGTCTTCGACGAAGGATCGAGATGAGGCGCGAGCAGTTTTGCGTAAGGTCCAAGTTACACGAGGTGTATACGGTGTCAGAGTTGAAGGTCGCGCTCAGTCCATACGATGACAAGCGATACGCGATATCAGGAACTACGGATACTTTACCGTGGGGGCATTATAAAATACCGCTATAAGGAGCGAGAAAAACGTATATCGAGAATGTAATAAATATTATTCGCGTTTAATAAAATACTCCGAGAGCGCGATAGAAGAGAATAACGAGCGCATGTCTCGCGAGAATATATATAAACGAACGCGAGGATCGAACTCGCGAAATCGCGCGTTTTTTCGCGAGTGCTTCGTAATTTTGCGAGACGCGCGTTCGTCATTCTATCTATCACACTTTCAAGGGTGCTCTTTAAAATGTTTAAACTTTGATAGTTTATCGTTTGTATAAAATAACAGTTTATTTTATAAATAACAACAATTTATTTTATAAATGACATAGATTATTGTATAAATGATATAGATTATTATATAAATAATAACACAGGTTATTGTACTTTTAACCCTTGTTGTCGAATTTCAACGTTTCCGTGTCAAGGAAAAGATTGCTCATTTCGACTCGAAATTTCTGGGTGAGAAACATCGATTGATAACTCTAAATTTCAAATCAAAGAATACAAGTTTTACATCACTGGCTTGTATTCTTCGACTTGGAATGTCGAGAATCGAAACATCAGTGGACGTTCTACGAATCGTCGCAAAGAACGCGCGTTTTGCGCGAATAATATAATTTGTTTTTTATAAATAATATAATTTGTGTATCCGAGAATGTAATAAATATTCGCGTTTAATATAGTTTACTTTAATAAAATACTTCGAGAGAGAGAAATAACAAAGGCGGGCCGAGTATTTCTACATTATAAAAAATCGCGAAAACCTCCAATCAGTCCTATCTGTAATGCATTTTAAGCCAGATCCGACAAACTATTCTAGCTCAATATTTGTAGAGCTAGAATAACTTTTCATTCTTGCTAAAGATTTATTCACAAATCTTGAGCAAGAATAGTTTACCGGATCTACGTCAAAATCTATCACAAATAGGACTGATCAGACATTTTCACGATCCTTCTAATATGTTCTCGGAAGTATTTTATATAGAGCAACGTGAAAAAATTTTAATGCGAGTTACGACGTTAGCATAGCGATGCGACAGGGAATTTATATAGGGCGCGAGAAAGAGTACATATAAAGCTCGAAAGAGAGAACGCAGGATACGGCGACCACGTAGCGGCGCGAGAAAGAACTCGCATAGAACGCGAAAGAGAATCCGTATGAAACGCAAGAAGGATAGCGCGAAGAGCCCGCGATTATTTTTATTTTTCTAATGAATAATTTTATTTAATATATGTAGTTTTATTTAATAAAAATACATTTTTATCATAATACAGCTGTTTTATTTATCCAAGAATTGTGCGACTCGTCCATTCCTAGCTATTTCACGTAAACCTCGTCGCCCCTTCGACGCAGCACCTTTTTCACGAGATACACGTCGGGATCGCCGACGCGCAGCAACTCGTGTTCGTAGAATCCTCCGGCAATCAGCTCGCCGCGCGAATTCTTCAACAGATACGTTATGGGATTAGTCCGTTGTATCTTAGTTATTCGAAAAATCTCAGTAGTCCAGTTGGGTGTGAAGCCTTTCTCGAAGATCGTTTTAAACTTGCTGACGCGTACCGGATCGGCTACTTTGAATCTCGCCGGAGCCGCAATCTTTATATTGCTGTACACAGTATTTAAAAGTTTATCGGCGATCGCTGGAGTCACGTCGATGGGTCTCATACTTATAGTGCGATGTTTTCGTGTATTGTACTCTTCGACGAGCCGAGGTAACTCGTCGATCCACTTGTATGTTCCGTTCAGCGTGAAGTACTTCCATATAGAGTTTTTGAGCGTGCGATTGAATCGTTCGACGATCGATTTTTCATCACCGAGTACGTCGAGTAATGATTCACTCCGTGCTTTTCCGTGAACTTTCGCACTTCGACGTTGTAGAATTCCTTTCCTTTGTCGGTCTGCAAATTTTTCGGACACCGTTTAGAATCTCGCACTATCTTGGATAACGCTCGAGTAATCTCGTTCGCGCTCTTGCTTTTAAGCGGTACGGCCCGCACGTATTTGCTTAATGCATCGATAACGGTGAGTATATAGTTGTGAACTTTGTTAAGTTTCGCGTAAGGACGCATCTCGACCACATCCGCCTGCCACAGGTCGTCGTACCCGCGCACCGCGACGCAACGACGCGGGAAGTTTCTTCTCGCGGGCGCGTGCAACTCCTCGACTAATTTTCGTTTTTCGGCGCTCATAATTCTTTCTTCTTTCTATTCATCAGTTCCGTCACTTTTTCTGATAGCTCATTCGTGTTTCTCTTTAATTGCGATGTTGAATTGTCCAATTCCAGTATTTTCGCCGCAACATTCGTCGCGGTGTTCTCCGCGACGCGCGATTTTTTGGTCAGTTCCTGTATTATTTTACCCTGATTAAACTGTATTTTACGATCGCTCTCGCTTCTCGTTAAAGATTCGGTCGCGTTGAGCGATATCGTTTTTTTCGCGGCATCGAGCTGTTCGCTTAAAGAGTTGATTCGTTTATCCAAAGCATCGATCCGTTTACCTAGAGCGTTAGTACTCGCTTCTGTTCTCGAAACGGAATTTTCCACGGCGTCTATCCGTTTACTCAGAACATTGTTGCGCGTTTCTATTTTAGAAACAAAACTCTCCGCGGCATCTATTCGTTTACCCAATGCGTTATCGAGCTGGGCGAGTCTCGCGAATAGTAGAATGACGCCTTGCCCCGCCTCGTTCGCGTCTTTTCTCAATTGCGATGTTATTCCCTCGACGTAGCTTTTACTTGTTGCGTCAACGTCCTCCTCCGGCTAAGCCAGACGTTTTATCTTGCGCTCTCTCGCGTCATACTCGGTGGAAGAGCTCAGACACAACACGTTATCGCGCACGTAATTTCGCAGAGACTCGATAGCCGGACGTAGTCTTCCGGTTCTCGCATCGTAGCCGCGGTTTTTAGAGGTGTGCCGAATTTGCTCACGGATATCGCGAATCCCGTGTACGACTGCGACGATCGTCGACGCGACAGTTCAATTTATACGATCGCTCCCGTTTTGCTCCTCGATTATCGATAGAATCTCGTTTTCGTGAGCGTTGTTACCGGCTCGACGCGAAGCATCCAATAATCGCAGACGATTCACTAATTCGTTCGGATCATCCCAATAAACGTAATCGATTTTATCATCCGTGACTCGCATGGTTGATGATCCGCGACCCGCGCCCGTCTTTTTCGCACCGCTGCCGTGAATAAGCGGAGCGATAATGGATTTGTATTTGTATCCCTTATTTCCTAAGACAGATTTTCTAGCATCATGGTCGCGTCTATGAGCATTCGTCCTTAACAATATACTCTTGTATGTTAATTTATCCTTTTTCGTGTACATGAGACTATCGAGATTTTTCATAAAGATCAATTCGTACAAATCAGGGGTACCGATGTATTTAATTTTATCTATGAATATAGAGTCATCCGGATCTATGTCGAATCGTTTATTATCGAGCATCGCGCCTTTCGCGTCGATGTATACTCCGTAAACGTGATCCATCTCATTTGGCGCTTCCCCGCCGAGGAGAGCTCCCATGTATTTTCGCTCCAACGATCGCGCAACATTTCACGACCTTGAGAAATTTGCGAAGTTTGCCTAACAGGCATTTCAAATGTCGAGGGCGATTCGAGATTCTCGGTTTCGAACGCTTCCTCTTCGGTTTCATCCCGCGCGAATGGATCTCTCGGTGGAATACTCGCTTAATGGAGTAGAGACAGCGTCCAATCGTCGTCGCGCTCGTATTTCTCATCTTGGGTTTTTTCCAAGCGGGAGTCAGCGCTTCGTCTTTCCATTTTTCCTCAATGCTCGTTGTCGCGGGCGAGGTGTCCATCGCGTCTCGCTTTATCATTTCGCGTTTAATCTCGTCTCGCTCGATCTCATCTCGCTCGGCGTGTTCGGCGATGCGTCGCAGCGGTTCGACGATCGATTTGAAACGGCTTTCCATCGCGATCTCGTTCTCTATTTTACCAGTCTTTAACGCTGTTTTTTACAAATCGACGCGAGAGTCTTAACGATCTCTTTTGCTATCTTTTCTCGTTCGTTGATATCAGTCGTGGCCATCGCGATTAACGGATTGATTCTTTTCACTCACGAAAAAGAGCGATTGATGCGTTCGACATATTCGCGACGACTAATCGCTCTACGGTACAGCGAAGTCATTAAACCCTCTTCTATATCTGTCGGCGCGAAGCGCGCTATCTTTGTCGATTACTAAGAAACCATATTTATATCGCCACGCGCGACACAGAGCGCGAAAATTCTCATACGGCATATCCGTGTTCACGTAATCGTTGTATACGTGGCGCAAATTAATATCATCCTGTTTAAAGAGAATCAAGAGATTCGCGTTATCTCGAATCAAATGCTTTGGTATTTTAGCGTACGTTTGACATAGATAGAAACAATCAATGTTCGAGTGTCGACCCATAGTGAAGTACTCTCTGATAGCATCCTGTTTGTTGCACACTATGTCGTCGAACACTAATATCGAATTTGGAAGCGCTTTTCTGGGTGGAATAACGTCAGAGTTATTGGAAAATGTGTAATAACCTGTATCTTCCATCGGTGTTAATAAATTTTCTAAATATTGATATTTAGGCTGCTTCAAAGACTTCGAATAAACGTAAACGTTCTCGAAGCGTACGCCATGTGGGCTCTCCGACAAACTTATCAGCGTATTCGTTTTATCGCAACTAGAAGGGCCGCAAATGACGCAGCGAATAGCGCTCGGTAATAAACGACCGTGTCTGCGCGCTTCTTCCGACGGTCGAGATTTGTTACCTTTATCGCGATCGGCTGTCGCACGAAGCGCATCTCTCTCGCCGCGCGCGTGCACGGTACACTCGCGCGAGGCAGGGCGAGAGCTTTTTATTTATATACAAATAGATCGCTATCGATCGCGCAGTAGCAAATCGCGCGCGGTGAATCGGGATGTTTATTCTACTAGTAGACGGTGATGATATTCTTGATTTCACCACCTATCAGTTACGGTTTATCCCAAAGGTACTCTTGCTAAAACACTTCGGTCGCTATGTAGAACGATTGTGGGAAAAACTGCCCGAACATATAAGAGTGGATCCGGAGATGCGGCGCTACCGTCGATGCCTAGAGCATTATAATCGCCCTTGGCAACGAACGCACATCGACGAGCCGGCGCCGTTCGTTAAAGATTGCAGCGAATGCAATTCGCGAAGAGGGGATACGGTGTAATCGGTGATTTTCTGGCTTATTGAACAGAGCGATAAACGCGTTCCCCTTCGAATTACACATACCTGGATATCAATTTTGTGGACCAGGTACTCGTCTCGCGAAACGACTCGCGCGAGGCGATCGAGGGATCAATCCTCTGGACGCGGCCTGCCGCGAGCACGACATCGCGTACCCGCAAAGCGGCGAGCTAGCCGATCGACACGTCACCGACCGCGCGCTCGCCGAAAAAGCGCGCGAGCGCGTCACGGCGAGAGACTTCACTGTTGCAGGTATGTGAAAATTAATTCACACACTATTTTCGTTTATAGTAGCTTTAATTTGTATGTATTGAATTTTACAGTATCGACTGGTTCTTATGCGTGTGAGGTCTCGGCCTCTATTTCTTATGCGTGTGAGGTCTCGGCCTCTATTTGGCAAGGTTTCGACCTTGCCCGTAACAAAATCTCGGTACCTTTCTATACGGAAGCTCGGCTTCTATATGTTCACACAAGAAGGATTTTTATCGATCTGATCCTTGCGACACTGCCCGGATCTCGGGAATTTTCCACACACGGGTGGGGAGAGTCTCTTGCCGATTGGCCCTCGGGGCCGGGGCCGTTAACCGAGCTGAATCTGTGATGCTCGCGCGCATTACACGCAGCGCCTCCCCCGTCCGAGCAGCGTGACAGAGGCTGAGAGCGCGCTCTCTGTCTCGATCATCTTATTAGGCGTAATTTTATGGTGGGCCCACTGTTTTACGTCGCAACATACTCCCCCCGTTGAGAGGGTACCGATCAATCGCAAAGTATCCTTAAATACATAACATTAATAAGGTTGTTTACATGGACGTTAATACGCTTTTGTCTTATTATTCTATGTATAACGTTCGATTGGAAGCGGACATAGATATTTCACGGCGCGCTTTAATGTTCCCATGGCTGTCTTAACGGTAACGGCTCGTACTATTCCATCTTCGCCTGGATGGATTTCCACTACCTTGCCTAAGGCCCATTGTGTACACGGGAGGTTCTTCTCCTTAATGAGCACGATTGTTCCGAGGTCGATTTTTTCTCCGTCCTTTATCCATTTACGTCGAACTTGGAGTTCATTAAGATATTCCAGGCTCCAGCGTGCCCAGAAATCCTGTTTTACCTTGGTTATATGTTGCCAGGTGGACAAACGGTTGGCTGGGACAGACGAGAGATCAGGCTCAGGCATATTAATTAATGGTCTACCGATTAAGCAATGCGCAGGCGTTAGGACTAATGGATCGTTAGGATCGGAGGAGAGTGAAGATATAGGTCTAGAATTTAATATTCCTTCAATTTCTACCGTGAAAGTATTCAGTTCTTCGAACGTGAACAGAATCTCTCCGACTACCCGTTTAAAATGGTGTTTAAATAATTTTACCGTGGATTCCCATAGTCCACCGAAATGTGGGGCTATGGGAGGTATAAAGTGCCATGTTATATGATGTTCGGTAGAAAATCGATTCATTCGTTTCTGATGTTCATCGGAGTTGAAAAAAACATATAATTCCTTTAAATGATTATTCGCTCCTCTAAAGTTGGTTCCGTTGTCTGAATAAATGTGTGCCGGAATACCTCGTCTCGCTATAAAACGCCGTAGGGCTGCTAGGAATCCGTCGGTAGTTAAATCGCTCACGACTTCTAAATGTACAGCCTTGACGGCCATGCATACAAATACACATACATATACCTTGATTTTATTTCGATTTCGATATTTTTTTTCCTTGATATAAAACGGACCGCAATAATCGATCCCTGTATTAGCGAAAGGACTCGCGTTACGCACCCGAATTTTTGGTAAGTTACTCATTTTATAATCGGTCGGGTCGGCGCGATAGCGAAAGCAACGTATGCATGATCGCACGACCTTACGCACCTGGTTTCGTCCGTCGAGTAGCCAGAATTTGCGCCTAATTGTATACAAAGTGGTTTGAATGCCTGCGTGATAATATTTTTCATGCGTTTCCTTGATAATTAGATCCGTCAAGAAATGACGACTTGGTAATAAAATCGGATGTTTTTGCGTAAAAGTTAACTCTGACATTTTGAGGCGTCCGCCGACGCGAATTATACCATTTTCGTCGATAAACGGGTTTAATGCGGCAATGTTACTCTTCTTTATTGAGCGTTTATTTGTAAGTTCGTTCCGTTCGCGTGAAAAATAAGAAGCTTGAATGATTTTTATTATTCTAGTTTCCGCTTCGTCTATCTCTTTCATACACAACTGTTCGCGATATGTATTCTTTATCCGGAAACGCAGGCACAGCGCGATAACTCTCAATAATCGTGAATATGAAGAATATTTTTCAAAGATGCTGCAATCGTTAGAGACCGTCGCAAAACACGTGTTTTTTCTTAATTCTGGTATTTCGTTTAATTTTATGCTTCCGATGGGCCATTCGTCTTCCTCGTTAATCAACCATGCCGGTCCTGAGAACCATGACCGATTGTTGAGAAAAGCGTTCGGTAATTGACCCCTCGATAGCGCATCGGCCGGGTTATCTTCCGATTTAATATGTTGCCAAACTTGCAAATCAATGATTTCTTGAATTTGAGCAACGCGGTGAGACACGTACGTTTTTAAAAGGTGAGGTGAAGTTTTGATCCAATGTAGTACAATAGTTGAGTCGCTCCACAATACTGTTTTGTTAGGGGATAGTCTAAACGCACGATGTACTTCGCGATATAGTTTGGCTAATAAAAGTGCGCCGCATAGTTCGAGCCGAGGTATCGTCACAGATTTTAATGGCGCGACTCTAGATTTGGCACAAAGTAGATGACAACGTACGTCGTTGTTTCGATTATTCGAACGAATGTATAAGCAAGCACCGTAACCCACGTTACTCGCGTCGCAGAATCCGTGAAATTGAACATCGGTATAATCCGGACTTAATACTTGACGATTAATAGATAATTCCTTAAGTGAATCTAATTGTATCGCGAAATCTGTCCACGCGGTGTGTATACTAGGTGGAATCGATTCATCCCAATCTAATTTACATCGCCATAAATTTTGCATTAATTTTTTTGCGTGTAATATGATGGGGCCTAATATGCCTAACGGGTCGAAAATCTTAGCTACTTCTGAAAAAATAATTCGTTTCGTGATTCTCTCGACGCGATCAATCGAGCGTACTGAATAATGTAGCATGTCGTCATACGCGCGCCACGCTATGCCTAGTGTTTTTAAAGAATTGTCTTTATCCAATATGAGATTCGAATTCATAGCATCGGGAGTTAAATCATTGATAATACGTTTGTCGTTTGACGCCCATTGTCGGATGTTGAAACCGCCTCGAGACAGTAACGTAATTATGTCATCCCGTAACGCACGAGCTTCGCTGATAGTATTCGTACCGGTCAGTAAATCGTCCACGTATAAATGTGTTTTAAGAACTCGGGCGGCAATAGGATACGCGTCGCCTTCATCATCGGCAAGTTTTTGAACCGTTCGTATGGCAAGATAAGGTGATGATGATACGCCGAATGTGAGTGTATTAAGTTGGAAAGTCTTTATATGCTTGTTTTGACGCCAAAGTATGCGTTGATATATTCGATCATCTTCGTGCAGTAATATCTGTCTATACATTTTTTCTATATCCGCGGTAAGTACGTATCTATATGTACGGAATCGAATCAAGTGCGTGAACAGCGTCTCTTGAAGAGTCGGTCCTACCATTAACATATCATTCAACGATGTGCCAGTAGTTGATTTCGCTGACGCGTCGAATACCACGCGAATTTTAGTAGTGTTGCTCGAAGATTTGACCACTGCGTGGTGTGGCATATAAAATCCGTCGTCGAATGAATCATTTATCGGAGACATCTGTTTTAAATCTAAATATTCTTGTATAGTTTGTGAATAAGCGGTCTTTAATATCGCGTCCGAATCGAGTTTTCGCTCGAGAGAATTCAAACGTTTGAGTGCAACAACTCGCGAGTCACCGAGGCGTTTATCACCCTTACGAAAGGGTAGTCGCACCATATAGCGGCCGCTGTTATCGCGAGTGACGTTTTTCGCAAAATGCGCTTCGCATTCGAGTTCCTCGGTAGTTTTGGGTGTATCGGTTGTTAGTTCTTCAATCGTCCAAAACTTAGCGATCTGTTGTTCCAAGCTGGATAATTGGCATGTTACTTTTTTCGGGTACTTCCGCGGTGTTATTCCGCCCGCGACTATCCATCCGAGGCGAGTCTTTTGCAAATATAAATCGTGCTTTCCTTGAGACAGATCGATTTGACCGATTGAGAATAGTGACAATGTTGTTCCGGCTCCGATTAATAAATCAATTGGACGTGGTAAATGAAACTCCGGATCGGCTAATTTAATGTTAGACGGAATTTTGATGGAATGTCGCGGGAAAATCTCAGATGGAACTAAGTCTGATATTATCGGAATCGACAAACATAACAAATTCTTGCGAAACTCATTGTGCAGAGATTGAATGGTGATTTGAATGATACCCTTTGATACCGTATTCATAGAATTAATTGCACCGACCGGTAGTGCGCATGAAGTTATAGGGAGTTTCAAATGTCTCGCGAGTCTTTCCGAAATAAAATTGGCAGTAGCGCATGTATCTAACAATGCGCGGCACTTAATCATATTGAGATCGCGATCTTGTACGAATATCGTAACGGTTGTCATTAATTGTGGCGTACAGGTAGGTGAAATTGCTGCAAGACACGTCGCCTCATTGCCGCTCTCTTCTAGTCATGCGGTTTGCGTTTCTTGTGTTTCCGTCGCGTTAGTCGTTGCCGATACGGCCGTGTTTTTGTCGAGATGTAAAAGTGTATTGTGTCGCCTTTGACAAATAGTACAATTAGTATAATTGCAAGCCTTGCCTCGATGGGAACGTAGACAATTATAACAAAGCATCGCGTTTCTCACGAATTCAATACGCTTAGGTACGGTTAATTGTTTGAATTTAGTGCATTTAAATAACGGATGTTGTTTATTTTTACAAGCCGTGCAATTATTCGTTACGTCAACTATGAATGCTTTATTAGACATTCGTCCTTTTTTAAAGGGAGGTACGAATTTGTCATCATCTCGTTTGGATGTTTCTCGGACCCGCTTAGACACGCGAACGGCGGTTCTGTATAAAAATTCATATAAATCGTCGATTTTTGGAAACTCGTCCCGATCCAACGTTTCTTCCCATTTTTCAGCGGTATTCCTTGGTAATTTACTCTCGAGCACGTTTACGAGTATTTCGGATCCTACGTTAACTCCTAGCGCGGCCAACGATGCGACATGCTGCTGTGCGTCGTCAGCAAGCTTAGATAAACCGTCGGTCGTTTCCCTTTCTAAAACGGGCAAGTTTAAAAGCAACGAAAGATGGCGTGAAATCAAAATCCGCTTTACTTCGTAAGAACGTTTTAACAATTCCCACGCCTTGAGATAATTTGAGCCTTCGACTGACAAAATCTTTATTTTATTAGCCGCTTCGCCTTTCAATGCCGATTTTAAATATTGTAATTTTTCTACCTCGGATAGATCCGTTTGTGTATCTATCATGGCGAGAAAGGTGTTTTTAAACGACAACCAATTCTCGTAACGACCATCGAAATTAGGCAAAGACGCTTCCGGTAATTTTACTCGCCGCTTTGTAATCGCCGCCGCCCCAGAGCCGCTGGGTTGTGTTACGTTGCTCGAAGTACCGGCGTTCGCGGCTGATGTGGTAAAGTTTATTATACCTTCGACCATGCTTGCGAGTGAATAAAATCTTTCCTGAACGTTCGCAAATTCGTCCTTATGTTGATCGTTCGGATCTAGCAATATAAGCTCGTCATTGAACTCTTCGTACGCATGATAAAGTTCCGTGACGCGAGTCATGCGTAGTTTTAACGCGGTCTTATCATACCGTCCCCGTTCGACAAGATTTGTCATGCTAGTGATTTGCGATTTTAGCGAAGTTCGTTTCTGAATGAGAAGTTTAATTTGATCGGCCATGATGTAGTTCGGGAAGGGTAAAGGATGGAACAATTGCTCAATCGTCAACCTAATATATACGTGGAATGTACTTGCCGTTAACCTGTGTCTCGTTATGTGAGCTCGTCTTTCCTTGTTGATGAATGATTGATCGATGGCCGCTATAGCTCAGGTTGCTAATTGTTCAATAGTCGTTCGCGTCTGCACCGCAAACGACCTCACAGGAGGCACCAAATGTTGCAGGTATGTGAAAATTAATTCACACACTATTTTCGTTTATAGTAGCTTTAATTTGTATGTATTGAATTTTACAGTATCGACTGGTTCTTATGCGTGTGAGGTCTCGGCCTCTATTTCTTATGCGTGTGAGGTCTCGGCCTCTATTTGGCAAGGTTTCGACCTTGCCCGTAACAAAATCTCGGTACCTTTCTATACGGAAGCTCGGCTTCTATATGTTCACACAAGAAGGATTTTTATCGATCTGATCCTTGCGACGCTGCCCGGATCTCGGGAATTTTCCACACACGGGTGGGGAGAGTCTCTTGCCGATTGGCCCTCGGGGCCGGGGCCGTTAACCGAGCTGAATCTGTGATGCTCGCGCGCATTACACGCAGCGCCTCCCCCGTCCGAGCAGCGTGACAGAGGCTGAGAGCGCGCTCTCTGTCTCGATCATCTTATTAGGCGTAATTTTATGGTGGGCCCACTGTTTTACGTCGCAACATTCACTCTCGGCGAGAGAGCCGCCGCGACAGCCGTATGGATGGCTATGAAATCGGAAACAAAACTCGGAATGGGTGTGGCGAGAATCAAGAAAAAGAAGAGAAAAAGGAGAATGACCGCTACGAGGAAAAGAACGCTTCCGATAGCGAAACGCGGCGGCTTTTTGCCCCTGTTGCCGTTATTGGGAGTTATCGGTTCTTTGGCTGGAGGAGCAGTGGGAATTGCGAAAGCTGTGAACAATAGCAAAGCGGCGCGACGACAGTTGGAGGAACTGCAACGTGACAATCGCGCAATGGAGGGTCATGGTTTATACCTCGCACCATACAAGCGTGGAAGTGGCGTGTCCGCGACGAGAAGAAGAGGAAACGCTAAAAAAGTACTTCGCGTAAACCGACGCTAGAGATTCTCCCATCTGTCGGAGTAACGACAAACGAACAGTTATATCGCGCAGCGATACTCTCGCGCGTGCTTCACTTTAGAGGCGCACTTTATGCGCGACGCGCTTCCGTCGCGGGCGCGCCGCAATGAAAGCGGCATCGTAAATTTAGATAATGCATCTGGACCAGATACTCATCGGGTAGCGTACGCGAAAAAAGGGGACGACGCGATCTATTACGATGCTTTCGGCAATCTTCGTCCTCCGCGCGAACTCGCGGGTTATCTCGGACGCGATGCGAATATCCGGTACAATCGTCGCTCCGAGCAGACGCGCGATCAGAATATCTGCGGGCAATTGAGTCTTCGATTTCTCATAAAGCTGGATTGGAGGAATCGCCGACTATAATATCGGCCATCATTTATCGCACGAGCGCAGTTCGATCGCTCTCGCCGACTATGTCGCTGACTCTCACTATTTCCGGACGAAGCAGTATTCTCGCGACGAGTTATTTTCCGCCTCTGGATTTAAACGACGATGATTACGAGTTAGATTTAACCAATTTCGAAACTTATAACACGATACCGAATATAAATTCCACGAATAATAAATTTTATTTCCACGATAACGATGAGATTATCACGATTCCGATGGGATCTTACGAATTAAGCGCTATAAGCGCGTATCTAAGAGCAGCGATTCGTCACAAACGACGAGTGAGAGAGGAGAAACGAGAGCGCGAAAACGAAATATTGGAAACGAACGATGACGATTATATATATAACGTTGGCGACGACCGCGACGACTATTTCGAAGATGATGAGAATGGTGATAAGGACGAAAGTTCCATAACGCTTCGCGGTAACGATAATACTATGAGAAGCGAGATTAAGTGCGCGTATCGAGTGAATTTCACAAAACCCGATAATCTGGATTTCTCATGTCGCGTGTTACAGCCGGATAAATGGTACGCGTCCGATAAACCGATAAATATTATGGCTATTAATCTCATTCGAGTAGAGTACAACATTACGACAGGAGAGTATCACAACGACAAATCCGCGTATACTATACACGAATTCGTGCCTAACATTCCACCCGGATATAAAGTGTCGGAGATTCCGGCGCAGATCATTTACCTCCCGATCATCGCGCAAACCATTACCGATATATGGTAAACGTGCGTGTTGTGGATTAAAACGGAAAATTGATCGATTTTCGCGGCGAGGAGATCACGATTCGTCTGCGCGTGTGGCGAAAACGATAGAAAGGCGCGCGATGCTCGTAGTGAACGGATCGAACGCGAAAAATGCGCCCATCGTCGCGTCGTCCCTAGACGCGAAAAAGAAAAGGAAGAAGGAAAGAAGATTGACTGTCGCTAACGCGGCTTTTCTGCGCTCTTTAGGTTTTGTCGTGCCAAGGACAGCTTTTCCGTAAAACGAAATGTGTGACATTTTAAGCATCGGCGGAGAGCCGATCTTCGATGATCGCATCGTTAAAATCGAGACTCACACGTACAATCCTTACGCCAATATTACGTTTGGGAATAGCGACGAGATACGAATTCCTATACAACAGCAAGATCTGTACACGTTACCGTGCGACAGTTTTCTCTATATCGAGGGTAGATTCGAATCGAAGGAGTCGTCGAGCACGCAAGGGCAAGTCGCGCCGGTAACGAGGCTGGTGAATAATTGCGCAGCGTTCGAGGAGATTTGCTACGAGCTTGACGGTGTAGAGATCGATCAAAGCAGAAATATGGGGATAACAAGCACGATCAAGAATTACACGTCGCTAACGGTCGAAAATTACGCGTCGCTAACTCCCTCGTCGATCGGCAATTTTAACTTTTGCGTATCTCTCAACGTGCTATTAGGTTTTTGTGAGGATTACAAGCGCGTTGTGATTAACACGCAACATGAACTTATTTTAATACGAGCACGCAACGATAACAATTGTATTATATCGGTTAAAACGCAAGAGCCTAAAAGCGTAAACTAACAGATTTTATCACGGAATAAAAAGAGTTATATGATCACGCTAAGAAATTGTAAAATCATGCATTTTCTTATTATTAATGACATTCAAGATATATATAATAGTAATGAATTAAGAAAGTATACACACACATAATAACATGATATATAGGGTGGTCCTCGTAACGGTCGCCACGATTTTTAAAGCACTTACAATAATCTGACATAAAAAAGTTTCAAACAAAAGTTGTGTGGCTTCAAGAGGGCCATAAGATGGTGACAATTATTTGACCTTGGAAAATCATTTGAAGGTCATGTGAAGGTCAACTTTAAAATCTTTCGTGGAAATCCCCATTTTTTATTTAGTATTCTTGTAGCTGACATCGAGAGCTTTCCAAAATACTATAACAAAGTATTTTTTTATTAAGTACTTTTTGAGTAATTTTATATTTTAATCTGACATATTTTGATATAAAAAATTAAATATCTCGTAAAATATTTAGTTTTTGATAATCTTACCGTAATATTTCTATGTACAGAATAATGAGACAAATCAATTAGTATTAAAAAAAAATTGTTTTTAAGAAAATTATTTACAATGTATTTTTTTAAACAATTATTTGTTTTTTTTTTATTATTCTGTACATAGAAGTATTACGGTAAAATTATCGAAAACTGAATATTTTACGAAATATTTTATTTTTTATATCAAAATATGTCAGATTAAAATATAAAATTACTCAAAAAGTACTTAATAAAAAAATACTTTGTTATAGTGTTTTGGAAAGCTCTCGATGTCAGCTACAAGAATACTAAATAAAAAATGGGGATTTCTATTTCAGATTTTAAAGTTGACCTTCACATGATCTTCAAATGATTTTCCAATGTCAAATCATTGTCACCATCTTATGGCCCCCTTGAAGCCACACAACTTTTGTTTGAAACTTTTTAATGTCAGATTATTGTAAGTGCCTTAAAAATCGTGGCGACCGTTACGAGGACCACCCTGTATATAAAATGTATTGTATATATACAGGGTGTCCGGCGTCAACCGCATCACCGGTCATGTGCAGGTAGAGCAGATGAAACCGAGAAGAAAAGTCCTGTACCAATTTTTTATATAACACTTAATAAAAGAGTTATTATTGAGTAAAGTCTGGCCAATCAGTGCCGATCTTTAGCCGGGCGCACTTCGTAACGACGATGTCACTATCGTTACGCGTCGTTGCGCAGTTGAAACATATCGAAAAATAGCTGCGCAACGATGCGTAACGATAACGAATCAATTAATATAAAAAAATAATTGTTTTTAAGAAAAAGTAAGTAATCATTTACAATGTATCTTTTCAACAATTTTTTTTTACATTAATTGATTTGTCTCATTATTCTGTATATAAAAGTATTACGGTAACATTATCGAAAACTTGAGTGTTATAGATAAAAGTGGTACAGGATTTTTCTGTTCAGTTTATTGTGTTCTACTTGCTCACGAGCGTTGTCAAGAGTGCTTTGGGACACCCTGTATAGGGTGACAGGTGGTTGGGGACAGGATGTCCCCAATTTAAATGGCAAAACTTCAGGAGCATGTAGAAGACCTAAAAACTAAGACAGAAAGTTCTTTAGAGGTTTGCTCGTTTTTGCTCCATTTTGGAGAAAGTCACAAAAAAAGAAACAAAACAAATATTCGTTTTTTTACTTATTTATTTACATTTTATTTATGTTATCATCTATATCTATTTAATGCAGCAATGCAAGCACTTATATCTAGCACTGACCTCATTAATTGCAGCTAGACATTGTTCTAGTGATATTTGGTGCATCTATAATTCGGTCTCTTAATTGCTTTCTTGAATTGATTGACACCGTAAAGGATAAATGTTTACATATGTGAGGAACCTCGAAGTAGAAAGTTTATTTGGTGCCAATCAACTCAAAAGAGCAACTGACATACGCTATACGTGATAAGTGTGCGTGTGTGTGAACGT
This sequence comes from Polyergus mexicanus, assembly GCF_030449975.1. Lineage (NCBI taxonomy): Eukaryota > Metazoa > Arthropoda > Insecta > Hymenoptera > Formicidae > Polyergus > Polyergus mexicanus. The sequence continues at coordinate 2,678,992 of NW_027223345.1, forward strand.
ATATGCGTATATGAACGTATATGAACGTATTACACACACACACACACACACACACACACATCGCGTATAGCAATCGAGATACACACACACGCACTCTCTCTCTCTCTCTCTCTCTCTCTCTCTCTCTCTTGCTCACCTTCTCACTTGCTCACTCACTCACTTCTTATCTTATACAGATTATAATTGCTGCACGAGTCTCATAAGACCCGAAAATGATGTCGATATGTCACATCCACGAGATGTCATTTTCTGATGTTTGTTTGACGACAAAACTAAACTCAATTACAGTAACAATATATAACAACATACATTAATGTAATATATATTATAGATAAATTTAAATAATTTAATTTATAAAATTAAAGATTTTATTTATATGGAAGTTAATTTCTGTTTTATATTTTAAGCAAATAATGACGAATGATTTTCACTTATTCAGACAATTTCTGTCCAATTTTCTAAAAATCAGTTAAATTTCTCGGCACGGAAATCGTATTAGAAATTAAACTGATAAAAATAATTACAATATTATTAACCGCATTTTGCAGGCTTTCTATACGCTCATGATAAAAATTGGAATACGGGTATAGATAGTGAATAGCGCGCCGCATAGCAATAAACAAATAAACTATAACCTTAATACTAGTTATAAAAGGACTTTCTGAAAGATTTCAAAAATATTGCAAATGCAATATTTTAAAAAACATAATGCAGGTACATTTCTGAAATATTTCGGCAAAGTTACAATTGAAATATTAATGAAATATTTCTGTATCATTTTCAAACATTACAGTATTTCAGCAATATCACATGCCGAGTGGGGTATTATACTACAAGTATGTTACATTGTAAAATTACAGCAATATTACAAAAAGCGGACATCTTAACGTTGCCGCCATCTTACAATAATGGTGCAGCAATATTTCGCAACCAATTTGCAATATTGCAATGCTTCAATGAAATTATTTTGCAATATGTCTGCAACTTTTCTCTGCTATATGGGGACTAACGACCGTGTCGTTGCAGTAAATCCCCAGACAGCACATAAAACTAAACGGTGACGAAAAGATATCTTTTTTAAGTCATCTTTTCGGCAAGGCTAAAAAACAAATAAAGGATGTCTTTCTTATTACAAAAAAAAGTAATCTTTAGAAAGATGTTTAAAAGATGTTTATAATAGATTTTTTCGTTTTGCCGAAAAGACAACCTAAGAAAGACATCTTTTTATCATTTTTCTATAGATGTCTTTTTGGCGAAGCGAAAAGATGACTAAAAGTCTTTTTGGCTTACGAACGAAAAGTTCGTTTGCTTGCCGCTATGTGATATCTATCTCGTGTTTGAGTTTAGTCATGAGAATTATATAAAACTTGCAAAGCGCGGTTAATAAGATTGTAACTATTTCTATTAATTTAATTTCTGATAGAATCCCTATAAAAAGAATTTAGATATTAAACCGATTTTGGAAAAGTCGAGCAGATAAATGTCCGATTTTCACTTTTTCAGATAGAACTTGCTCGAATAAGTAAAAATCGTTCGTTTTAACTTTCATAAATAAAAAAAATTCCATAAATAAAATATTTAGTTTCATGAATTAAATTTTTTAAATTTGATTATATATACATATATACAGAGTAAGACATTTATATTGAGATATCTAAATACAATATCTAAAAAATAAAGCAAGATAGAAAGAAATGCTTCAGACAAAAATTGTTCGGTTCTAAGGGGATCATAAGATGGTACCATTAGTTTGACCTTGGGTGGAGGCGCTTTGGAGATTTCAATGTTAATCTTGTTTTATTTTCTTTACACCAAATGATGTCTCTCATTTTTTGAGCTTAAAATATTAAGATAACGTTGTTCGAGAAAGTAAGAGTTTTATAAATTATATTATTAATTTTGTTTCTCGAACGTTCTAAAGCGAGACGTTACGTGCGAAGCCTTGTTTTCATTCCGTTTTTGTAGTTTCTTCGTATCGTTCGATTCCGACAAACACCTCGTTGTCGATAACCGATTGGCTCTCGGAGTCGAACGATCGAAATTCCTCCCTTTTTGTGGTACACGTATCGACCGGGATTCTTGTGCGTGGATCGGAAAGAAGGGCTTTTCGTTAACTCACTTCGTCGCAAGCCTTCACCGGGAGCACACCGAAAGTCTAACGCTCATATAGTTACAGTTAAAACGATAATTCGCGTGTCCGATTATATCTTGCTGTCGCGTGCGATTACCTAAGACGGTTCGGGAGTTGGTGTCGAAAGGAATAAACACTTTTCAACAAACTAAACCCGCTCAAATCATTTACGTCCTATCTCTCCGATCGGCGAAACAAATAAATTCTGTTAATGTGGACGTGTAATTCGAAGGCGCGGCTACATTAAATGGTCCTTCGAGCCGGATTTTGGAAAAACAGATAGTGATTCGGTAATCAGTTCGCGGAGTGCGAGTGAGAACGCTGACACGCTAAGGTAACAGCACTTATAAAACCTATCGCGAGACGGAGACGGTGCGCGATATCAAAACATCTATCCGCATTCCGCTGCCGTAAAAATCAAATCTCGCGCTTCTTAGCGCTTTGCACAGCTTAAGTGCAATCTTTGTGCTCTTTAGCACTCCGCACCTCAGAGTGCGTCCTGCGTAATCCGCAGTTACACATAGTTGTCGCACGCTTTAGCGCGCTGCACTGTTAAGTGAAAATTATAGTGCGGCTTCGCACATCCTCGTGCGACGGACTGTCGTCACGCTTCAGCATCTCTACAACCAAAAGGTGGTAAATTGTTGCTGAAAGGCTTCATCTTATCGGCCTACCGTCATGATGGACTCGCTGCAGGGCCTCCTCATCGAGCAATCTATTACAATAAGCTCGATGAAGCGAATGTTCCCCAACTTTAAAAAAATGGGCAAGGCCAACGTCACGCAATACAAGGCGAAGAGTCGACTGGACGCCTTGGAGACATTATGGGAAAAGTGTCAACATCTCAACGTCCAGCTTCAGCAAATAGCAACGGCCGACGAACAGCGTACAGTCCAATACTTCACCGAGGAGGAATTCTTTACGGCCGAGGACGTCTACCACGAAGCGGCGGACTACCTCGCAGACGTGATAGGTAAATTCTCCCGGTGCGACCCGACTGCGGCATCATCGGTAAGCGACATTTCTTCTCGCGAATTGTCTGGTGCGGTTTCATTGCAATTACCACGAATCCCGTTGCCGAAATTTTTCGGTAATTTCGCGGAATGGGAAAACTTCCGCGGAATATTCGAATCGCTCGTCGCCTCGAAAGAATCGCTGTCGAATACGCAGAAATTACATTATTTAAAAGCCAGTGTCACGGGCGAAGCCGCTGTATTAATTAATCATGTTAAGATTGCAGACACAAATTACGATGGTGCGTGGAAATTACTTATCGAAGAATACGATTATCAAAACGCGATTATTCATGCGCATATTCATGCTTTCGCTGATTTGCCTATTATGAAAACGGAATCCGCTGTCGAACTCAAAGGTTTACGCGATACCGTTGCCGCGTCATTAGCCGCGTTAACAAATTTAGGCAGACCTGTTGAAAAATGGGATGACTTATTAGTCTATATTGTTTCACAAAAATTTAGTCCACGCACACGTAATGAGTGGAATCTGCAACGCGGTAAATCAACCGCATCTCCGACGTATGAAGAGATTCGAGATTTTATGACGCTGCGAATTCGAGGACTAACTGATCATTCTAAGTTAAATGCCGATACTTCGTCTCATAAAAATAAAAGCTCTAATCAGGCCTCGGTGAATAACGTAGCCACCGAAAAATGTTTGAATTGTTCCGGCAATCATAATTTGATGTTATGCGACGAGTTTAAGCGTAAATCCGTCGAACAGAGAACTCAGTTTCTCAAATCGCACAAATGTTGCTTTAATTGTTTAAAGGTCGGCCATTTCCCGAACTCTTGCAAGAGTAAAAAACGCTGTAATTTGTGCCGACGAGCACATCATACGCTCTTGCATCGTGACTCGAATATACCAGTACAGAAGATTAGTGAAAATTCTGTTTCGGAAAACAAAACGCTTAACGCTCAACCGAGCGGCTCAGCCGCCCCTGAGATAGAGAACGAGACCGCCGTCGCTTCCGTTCAAACGATTCATTCGCCGCTGAAAAATCCGCCGAACGTGTTAATAGCCACCGCATGGGTAATACTTCGTACCATCGAAGGACGTAAATTTAAAGTTCGTGCGTTGTTAGATCAAGGCTCGGCTGTTAGCTTTATCTCGGAATCGTTGTGTCAAACTATGCGCACGAAACGTTCCCTCGCGAGCCTCCACGTACAGTGTTTCGGCGAACGATACAGTGGCGTAGCGAAATCTCAGGTGTCTCTTACTCTCGAGTCTTGTAATGGGCGAGGTTCCTCAACCTTTTCTTTGACTGCTTTCGTATATCAAAAAATTACGTCATACGCTGGCTCAAAGACTAAAACTGTAGATTATTGGCCGCATTTACGGAAATTATCTCTCGCGGATCCGGATCCGTTTAGCAATCATCCGATCCATCTGCTCATCGGATCAGATTTATATGGATCGTTATTAAAGCAAAAGGTAAAACATGGTCCGACCGGAACTCCGACGGCCCAGCTTACTGCTTTAGGATGGATATTATCCGGTCCTACCGGCACTTCTAATTCAATCACCGGTTCCGCGACTTTATTAAATTGCGTAACAATTCCTTCGCTCGATTCTCTCCTTCAAAAATTTTGGGAGATCGAGGAAATTTCTTCCGAACTTCAGCTGTCGGAAGAAGATAAAAAATGCGAACAACATTTTATCGAAACACATCAGCGTGCCGAAGACGGCCGCTATATAATACGGTTACCATTTAAAACCAACCCTCCGCTCGATATAGGATCTTCGCGCGAAACTGCCGCGCTTCTTTATTCGAAATTAGAACAACGCCTACGAAAAAATCCGGATCTCGCGAAACCCTATCATTCTTTCTTAAATGAATATAAATCTATGGGTCATATGGAACCTGTCTCCGACGAAAATCCGACGCTTAATCAAGCGGTGTATATACCGCATCATCCGGTACTACGCGAGTGTAGCAGCACGATGAAACTTCGCGTAGTATTTAACGCGTCGTGCAAAACGAGCAATGGTTCTACATTAAATAATCATTTAATGACCGGGCCTAAATTACAACGCGATTTGTCCTCAATTATCCTTCGTTGGCGTCAGTTTCGTTATGTGTACACCACCGATATCGAAAAGATGTTTCGACAGATCCGCGTTCATCGAGACGATGTCGATTTTTTACGGATTTTTTGGCGATCTAATATTAATTCTCCGATACAATCTTATCGATTGCTTACAGTTACATACGGTACTGCTCCAGCTCCGTATTTAGCCATGCGCGTTATCAATCAATTAGCTTTCGACGAAGGTCATTCTTTTCCAAAAGCACAAACAATAGTACAAGAATTTATTTACGTCGACGACGTTCTATTTGGCGCCGATGAAGTTCCGTCGCTAAAGGAAAGTCGCGATCAGCTTACGAAATTGATGGCGCGAGGCGGTTTTCATTTACGCAAATGGGCTGCCAATTCTATAGAATTATTAACAGACATTCCTCCGGGAGAGCATGAACTCGCTATCGCTCGTACATTCGATAAGGATGATACGCTTAAGGTGCTCGGACTTGAGTGGATACCACGAGAAGATTCGTTTCGTTTTCAAATCGAGTCAGCTTCGGTCAATATGAATACGAAACGTTTGATACTATCATTTATCGCGAAATTCTTCGATCCACTGGGATGGGTTTCTCCGGTAATAATCACCGCGAAAATTATGATGCAAGAACTGTGGTTAAGAAAACTCGATTGGGATTTTCCTATCGCGGCGGACTTGTTAGAGTCCTGGAAAAAATATTGTGCGGAATTCATAAATTTAAAAGAAATTCGCATTCCGCGATGGACTGGAATGCATCCGGAAAATTTGGCTATCGAGTTGCACGGGTTCGCCGACGCGTCTAATCGCGCGTACGCCGCTGTCGTTTATTTAAGAATTCTCCGATCGCTCAGCGAGTTTTCAGTAGTCTTAATAACCGCAAAAACAAAGGTAGCGCCGATTAAAACGATTAGCGTGCCGCGTCTAGAATTAAATGCCATAGTCTTATTAACTCGATTGCTAGAATTCGCGCGAAAATCGTTAAATTTGCAGCATATTCCGATGTACGGATGGACAGATTCTTCGGTCGCGCTCGCATGGTTACGAGGCCATCCATCAAGATGGACTACTTATGTGGCGAATCGTGTATCGGAAGTACAAACTCGGCTGCCGTCGATTAAATGGAATCACGTCCTATCTAAAGAAAATCCAGCGGATTGCGCGTCGCGAGGTTTGTCACCCGCTGAACTCCGCGATTTCGAACTTTGGTGGGCCGACCCTGCCTGGTTGCGTTCCGAATTGCTTCTACCGCGTGGCCGATCCATGATAAATTAAAAGATCAACTTGAGGCCGATCGTCAGATAATCGAAACCGAAACGCGAAATACGATCGTTTGTCATGCTCAACATATTCTGGAGTGGAAATTACCGAACGAAGTCTCTACATGGAAGAAGTTAATTCGAGTCACGGCACGCGCGCGCGTGCAACGTTTTATTAATAATCTAAAATGTCGCGCGACCAATACGAACGTGAATACGACGTGCTTGTCCGCTGCCGAACTCAAAGAAGCTTCCTTGTTTTGGCTCCGTCACGTGCAACAACGTCATTTTCCATCCGAAATTCAAGCGTTAAACGATAATTGTTTACTGCCAAGATCCAGTTCTTTGTTATCGCTTTATCCCTTCCTCGGGAAAGATAAATTAATTCGCCTTGGCGGGCGGATTGACAATTCGTCACTCAGTTATGATGAACGGCACCCTATAATTTTACCGAAACATCGAATTTCGGATTTATTAATCGCTCAAGCTCATAAAGCCTCTCTTCATGGAGGCACTCAATTAATGTTAAGAATTTTACGCCAAAATTATTGGATAATTTCAGCGCGCACCAGTGTAAAATCTCTTATACGTAGTTGTGTAAAGTGCGTACGCGAACGCGCACGTACCTCGCAACAGCTGATGGGGAATCTCCCCCAGCCCCGCATCACGCCTTCGGCTCCGTTCTCGCACACAGGCGTCGATTACGCCGGGCCGATGAATATAATTCCGTCAGTCGGCCGCGGTCAACGATCCAAAAAATATTATGTTGCCGTTTTTATTTGTCTCTCGACAAAGGCCGTCCATTTAGAATACGTAGATGATTACGCTACTAACGGTTTTCTCTCCGCCTTTCGAAGATTTGCAAGCCGTCGCAGTCTTCCATCCGACATGTACAGTGATAACGGCACTAATTTTCAAGGCGCGGACCGCGAATTAAACACTATCTTTCAGCGACTTGTCGCCGACCCTCAAATACAAGACGCTATAGCTAATGATAACGTAAAATGGCATTTTATACCTCCCTCTGCTCCGCATTTCGGCGGACTTTGGGAAGCCGGGGTCACAGGATTAAAGTTTCATTTGAAACGAGCGATTGGTTCCCGAACATTATCGCAGATCGAGTTCGCTACGCTGCTGTGTCAAATCGAGGCTTGCCTAAATTCCCGCCCGATTTCCGCGTTACATGATGATCCGAATGACTTTTTCGCGTTAACTCCGGGTCATTTTTTAGTCGGTCGCCCGTTAGTAAGCCCGCCTGAAGAATCTGTTTTAGATATCGATTCGAATCGGCTGTCTCGATGGCAGCAAGTGCGTGCGATTTTAGAGCAGATCTGGCGTTCTTGGTCTTCTGATTATTTGCATACATTGCAACAAAGGCGTAAATGGCGAGAAAATAAACCGGAGCTCAAAATTAACGAGCTGGTATTGTTGAAAAATAATTTGGCACCTCCTTCGAAATGGGAACTTGCCCGAATATTAGACGTACATCCGGGATCGGATGGGCATGTCCGAGTAGTTACATTGCGTACTGCCAAAACCACTCTAAAGCGACCAATAACGCAGATCTGTCAGCTACCGATATCAAGCGACACTGGCTCTTAAAATAATTTGCGTTTTCTTTATGCGTTCATCATTAGGTTTGACTTTAATTATCGTCACGTACTGGGTATGTATCGTTTATATATACCTATTCTAAGAACGCCTATGTAAATAACCCTATGCTAAGATTTACTGATTAAGTTAACTCATGTATTTCGATTGAATCACCAACGATCTTTATTTGTACTCTTCTCCGATTATTGTATGTTTGAAATTTTGCTGTAGAACTCTTCGGACCGTCTGATCGAGAATTATCCTTAAGATGCCGTGTATCGATTATGTTGGTAGGATTTAACCAGTTATTTCGTAACCTACCCGGTATACGAGGCGAGCGGGATGTTCGAGAAAGTAAGAGTTTTATAAATTATATTATTAATTTTGTTTCTCGAACGTTCTAAAGCGAGACGTTACGTGCGAAGCCTTGTTTTCATTCCGTTTTTGTAGTTTCTTCGTATCGTTCGATTCCGACAAACACCTCGTTGTCGATAACCGATTGGCTCTCGGAGTCGAACGATCGAAATTCCTCCCTTTTTGTGGTACACGTATCGACCGGGATTCTTGTGCGTGGATCGGAAAGAAGGGCTTTTTGTTAACTCACTTCGTCGCAAGCCTTCACCGGGAGCACACCGAAAGTCTAACGCTCATATAGTTACAGTTAAAACGATAATTCGCGTGTCCGATTATATCTTGCTGTCGCGTGCGATTACCTAAGACGGTCCGGGAGTTGGTATCGAAAGGAATAAACACTTTTCAACAAACTAAACCCGCTCAAATCATTTACGTCCTATCTCTCCGATCGGCGAAACAAATAAATTCTGTTAATATGTAATTCGAAGGCGCGGCTACAAACGTTATTGCAAAATAAATAATTATATGAGATATTTCATAATTTATGTAAAATTATGTCGAAGTGAAGAAAATAAAGTATAAAATATCTCATAAACTATTAAACTTTTAGCCATCATATCTCTATAATTTTTTATGCAGAATATTGCAAGGAATCGATTTATTAAAAAAATTGGGGTATTTTCATTTAAAAAAACAAGATTGACATTGAAATCTTCGAAGCGCATCCACCCAAGGTCAAGCTAATGGCACCATCTTATGACCTCCTTAGAACCGAACAATTTTTGTCTAAAATATTTCTTTCTATCTTGCTTTATTTTTTAGATATTTAGGTGTCTCAATATAAATGCCCTATCCTGTATATATATTGGGCTAAATATTTTTGTCCATACATAGAATATAATTGTAATATATGTATAAATATGATATAATCACATTTATGAATGGAAAATTATTAGCTTACCGATAATACTTATGCAATATTATTTATAATTCTCAATTTTATACTTATGTTACGTTAATATAATCGAAATTTAAATAATCGCGGGCTAGTAAGAGCCATACGCGGATGGTAATGCGTCAGTTTCATAGAAAAATAAGTTTTCTATGAAACTGATTATGCGCATAGGGCACGAAATATATTTGGTCCTATACCAAGATTTATAAAATTAATCTCAATTCGAGATTTATAATAAACCCACTTTACCCCCCTGGAGAAACGAGGGCGAGAAAAATATCGGGGCAAAATTGCTGAATTGGGAATCGAACCCGAGTCTTTCGCTTGGCGGGCGAGTGCTCTTATTTCTAAGTTATTCAGATCCCACACCACCTTTTCATTTGCCTTATATGTAAATATCTATAGCTACGAGTGCTATGTACATAGGATCGAAATAACAAAATACCATATATATATATATGTCAAATGGTCTGTTCGGAGACACTTCTTGATAATTATTGGCATATTCCGAGACATTTGTATGGTTCCAGGCCTGACCTGGAAGAATTCTATGTCAAACTGGCAGTTTCCAGGACAGTCCTGGAAAACTAATGTATGTAGATATGATAATTATACATCCAAATGTATATACAAAAAAAAAGACATGTATACAAATGTTATCTAACAATGCCAATTGAAGTATATATAATGTATTATTGAATTTCGAACATAAAAACCGTCAATATATTTATATAATTAAGAAAATCGCGTAAAATAGTATATAAATATATAAAAAGATATAAGATTGAAAAAAACACAACGATTTTTAATAATACTTGAAGTACAAATAATCTTGAAAAACTATGATTAAAAGTTTATTGTGTATAATGTGAAATTAGTCACTTTGATTTTCATTATGCACAAAAAACATTTTATGTACTGGAATCAAACGTTAGGCTACAAAATGATGTTTCCACTTTTTAAAAATATTTAACACATTTAACGTATATACCAACATTTAGAAATTCAGTCAGACAACGTCAGCGTCAGGTAATCTCACATCTTTCCGCAAAAGTGTGTATTCATAACAATATTGATAACAAACAACGTAAAAAAATGTAACTCATATATAACAAATGCGCAAGTCTTTATGCCAACGCCTTGATTGCTTTCTGGAAAGTTTGGCAGGACATATAAATAAAAAATCGTAAGTTACTTGAAAGACGTTTGGGATAAATGTATTTCGAAGCGAGTTCTTCATTTAAGTGTTTAATATGACACTTTTTACGATAATATGCTTGTGTCCTGGAAACGAACGTTAGGCCACAAAATGATATTTTTATTTCTTTCAAGAATTTAACGTACGTACAAGCATTTGAAAACGCTATCAGGTAATGTCAACTCACATCGTTCTACAAAGGTGTGTAATGCATAACAATATTAACAACAACGTAAAAAGACGTAACTCATATATAACAAATGTGCAAGTCTTTATGCCAACGCCTTGATTGCTTTCTAGAAAATTTGGCAGGACATCTAAATAAAAAATCGTAAGTTACTTAAAAGACGTTTGGGATAAATGTATTTCGAAGCGAGTTCTTCATTTAAGTGTTTAATATGACACTTTTTATGAGAATATGCTTGTGTCCTGGAAACGAACGTTAGGTCACAAAATGATATTTTTATTTCTTTCAAGAATTTAACGCATTTAACGTACGTACAAGCATTTGAAAACGCGGTCAGGTAATGTCAACTCACATCATTCCACAAAGTGTAATTTATAACAATATTAACAATAACGTAAAAAGACGTTACTCATATATAACAAATGTGCAAGTCTTTATGCCAACGCCTTGATTGCTTTCTGGAAAATTTGGCGGGACATCTAAATAAAAAATTGTAACTTGAAAGAGACTTAGGATAAATGTATTTCGAAGCGAATTCTTCATTTAAATATTTAATATTACATTATTTATGAGAGTATGTTTGTGTCTTGGAAACGAACGTTAGGCTACAAAACAATATTTTCACTTCTTTCAAGAATTTAATATATTTAATGTACGTACACACTATACTTACAAACATTGGTAGGTTCTCTGATTATGTTTCTGAATTAATAAGGAATACATTATTCATTTTATAATTAATATACAATAACGTGCTTCACATTAATTTTTGTAAAATTTTTTAGAGAATGTTTTGTTTGAAATTTAATATTTTTATTATTTAAACACTAAAGCTTATTAATTAATAATTCTGCTTATTAATTAATAAGTCTGCTAAAATAGATTGAAGCGAAAATTAAGTTATATCTTCTAATGTACAATTTTTTCTTTTGTATTTATTTATTGTCTCGGCTATTGGCTTTAAACAATCGTTAGTCTGTACGTATAATCTTAATTTATATTTTATTTTATATTAATATTAAAATCGCTGTTTTCAAGATATTAATAAAGAATATTGCAATACTTTTTCAACCCATGCACTGATCGGTTTTTAAAGCAGCCAAGTGATTGATATAAAAAAAATAATATATTTTATAGGTATTTAATATATTTTTATATCTAATTGTATTAAAAACTGCTTTTAGAAATAATTTTTCAATTGTTTAATAAATTCTAATTGTTAAATTGTATGCTAACAATCAAAAGTATTTTATGAGTATCAATTGGCTTAAAATGCAGTTAATGAAATTATTGGCTTAATGAAATTGATTCCGATTACGAACTATTTATGGTCATGTTAATTTATAGTTTTTTTTTTAATAGGATATAGATTTCTTTCTTTATAGAATGATTTAATTATAATATTTTTACTCGAAATATGTTGGATAAACATAGAAAATATTTTAATATTTATTGAAACTTTATTTTCTTTAACAAATCTTACTTTATTTTTTATTATAGTTGTTTGGAAACAATTAATATGGTTAATTTTTATACGTATTTGACGATTTATTTATTACATTTAGTTTTTATTAATTAAACTTTCTTTAGAATATATACTATTTTTAATGCGATTATAACTTGTATATTTTATTTTTACTTGTATTTATTGTAACTTTCTATAATTATCCAAAGATTAAATATAATATTCTACTTACCCGACTTACAAAGGAATATTCCAACGCAACGTTTTCCATTTTCTAGTTTTATTTAATAATCTTTCTTTCTTTTACGAGTTACATTACTAGATTTCGCAACGATTAATTGTTTAGTGTTCAGTATGTTTAATTTTAAGTAAGGAAAACATGATATACAAGGTGTCCCATTTTAAAGGACCCAAATATCTCAGAAACACTGCGTTAAATCGAAAAATGTTTCAAACAAAAGTTGTGTGGCTTCAAGGGGGCCATAAGATGGTAACAATGATTTGACCTTGGAAAATCATTTGAAGGTCATGTCAAGGTCAACTTTAAAATCTTAAATAGAAATCCCCATATTTTATTTAGTATTCTTGTAGCTGACATCGAGAGCTTTCCAAAACACTATAATAAACTATTATTTTATTCAGTACTTTTTGAGTTATTTTATATTTTAATCTGACATCTTTTGATATAAAAAATTAAATATCTCATAAAATATTCAGTTTTCGATAATCTTACCGTAATACTTTTATGTACAGAATAATGAGACAAATCAATTAGTGCAAAAAAAACAAATAATTGTTTAAAAAAATACATTGTAAATAATTTTTTTTAAAACTATTATTTTTTTATACTAATTGATTTGTATCATTATTCTGTACATAAAAGTATTACGGTAAGATTATCAAAAACTAACTATTTTATGAGATATTTAATTTTTTATATCAAAAGATGTCAGATTAAAATATAAAATAACTCAAAAAGTACTGAATAAAAAAATACTTTATTATAGTGTTTTGGAAAGCTCTCGAGGCAAGCTACAAGAATACTAAATAAAAAATGGGGGTTTCCATTTAAGATTTTAAAGTGTAAAACCATAGAAATATATTTAAGACCGTATTATATTACGATTTACGGACTTGGTAGTGGTTATGGTTACGATTGAGTATTGAGAATCCACAAATCACATCCTAACCAATCCACGCAACCCGGTCGGCGAATTGTTTCGCGCTGATTGGTTGATTAAGGGAACCTTAACTCTTATTATAGAAACTTTACAGTAACGGCGGACAATCTCTTAGCTTAAATGTAAGCTAATTAAAAATTAAAATGGTCACAAAAGAAGATCCTTCGAAGATTAGAGTGTTTGAAAAAAATTCTATATATTTTATGTTTGTCCTGGAATATACCATTATACATAGAATTTTTCCAGGGCAGTTCTGGAAATTACCATTGCCCTGGAAGCTGTCATTATGCAAGTGTCTTGGAAAACTTTAAAAACGTGATATCTTAAAAACGGAAAGAAATATTTAATTCTTTAAGATCAAAATGAGTTTGAATCTTAATGCTTTATCAGAATATAGTAAAAAAATATGAGATTTCTAAATGTCCCGGAACAGACCCTTTGACATATATATATATATATATATATATATATATATATATATATATATATATATATCAAAATGTAATAATATAATAAATACAGATTATTTTAACCATAATTATTATTAAATTATAATGACAATCACTTTCAAATGCCATTTTTCTTGCATCTTCAGCAGTCTCGCAAACTAAAGTGTTTTTAGTGACATATAAAACTGCCTTGTCTATTTCCATAAATGATAACTTCAGTACAGCATATAACAATTTACTATTTATCTGTTTTAATACACTACTATAAAATAATATTACATTATATTATTATTACATATATACTTATAAAATGTATCTTTTAGCTCTTATTAATTTACCGTAATCTATCATTTATAGGTTTCACTTTTATTAAATCAAGCGATAAGAATCTTTCAACGCCTATTTTGTGCTGCTTTAAAAAATCAATGCATTGCTTTGCTGTATGTTCAGTATCAACGACAATGGCATCCATATTCTCACCAAAAACTTTAGTTACCGCAACATTATAACGAGAATGAATAGGCTTGCAAAGATTAGCTAAGCGATCGTACTATAAAGTAAAATACATATATTGCCCAATTTCTTTTAAAAAATAGTTATTATCGTAATAATACTATCAAAATTCTGATTGATAAAAATTATACCACGCCAGGAAAAGATCTTTTAAATTTTTTATTATTTCAGCTTTCTTGTTCTGCTGTGAAATAATGTCATTATTTATATCAGCTTCGGCAAGTTTCTCTGAAATCCTTGCAATATCGTTTTTTAATTTTAAAGATTTCTCCTGTATTTCCCTAATTTCCTTTTCTAACCTTTGCCTTTCCTCATTTTTTTCCATTAAATTTGATTTATTTTTTTTGTAAATCTTAACTAAACGTAAACTCTAATAACTTGCTTTATGAGGTGTTCTTTTCTTATTGTTTCAATTTTTACTTTATTTTCCAATTCCTCTTTAACCCTATTTTCATTATCAAGTTTATATTGATAAGTTTGCATCAAATCATTTATACGGTTTATAAAATCTTTTGCTTGATTCTCAACTTCGGTCTTTAAAATCATATAACGATTAACCTTAAATAAATTATTCTTATATCAGTTAGAAGTTTATGTAGCAGTATAAAAAAATATAAGAGATTCAAAATTTCATGTGTACTTCTAAAATATTTTATATATTATAATAATATAACACCTGAGAATTACGAAGCTCTACAATATCATTCTCTGATGATGCTGTTTTTTCTAATAATTCTTTTAATGTTTCAAATTCATTTTTTAATTCTTGGATAACTTTGTCATAATTATCAGGCGCTTTTATCGCACTAGCCAGAGACGTGCGAGCGTCGTTACATTTTTTTTCCCAATATTCAATATGATTCTTAACATTAGTATATTCTCCCTTCTTTTTTCGAATATTATCTTTAAATTCTACGATGTTTTCTTCAGTTTCATTCAATAAATCAGATAATGCTTTAACTTTTAATTTAGTACGTTTTAATAAAGTCATTTCAGTTTCCTTGTACTGCAAAAGCTCATCTACATTTAGTTTGATTTCTTTTTGCTGATTTTGTAAAAGTTCAATTACTTTTTTCATGAAAATCAATTGAATTAATTGAAATTTTAATTTTTCTTCCATCTATAACATTTAAAAATTATTTTATAACCAAATAAGAAAAAAGATACAAACAATAACTTCTAAAAAGATCATTATATAGATTAGAAATAGAGGTGAGATATACATATTGTTTTTGCAACTGTAAATATTTTTCTACTTCTGTCTTTTCTATTATAGCAGATTTCTTTCTTCTTAATTGCTCTTTTTTTGTTTGATACGCAAAATGTATCTCCTGATTTAGTTTCAAGAGTTCTAATAGTAATCTGTAATAACATTATAATCTGTATATAATTATTGTAATCTGTAATAACATTAAAGTCTAGTAAATTTTTCAAATTTGTAAATAAATTTGTATAATTTATTAAAATAAAAGTGTATACCTTTCATATTCTGCTTTGTATACATTGGAACCACTAATTTCTTCAAACATGACAGTCAATTCTTTTGACATGTTTATTGTTGCAAAATATTGTATATAGTCCTGAGGTATCAAGAAGTTCCCTGCGTTTATGTCCAAACCAAATTCTTTCAATTCAGTCATATAAAAGTCTCTGGTAACAATCTACGTAATAAAATCGATCATAAATTAATTAGTATATTCAGAAAAGAATAATTTTTAAAAAATTGTGCAAAAACAGAATTTTACCTTTTATCTATTTTATCTATTTTGTATTGACTGCCTTTCTCTCGTATTGATCTTATATAACTTTTCTCTTGGTTTTGGTCTCCCATTAAAAATATTATTGTTACATAAGCACTATAGCATAAATATCAAACATTAAATATGATAAAAAATAAATTAAAGCATAAAGAAAGTACATCTTTAATACCCTTCTATCGCTGGCTTCCCTATGAAAGCTCCATGTACAAGTTGATTGAGGTGTTTAACACGCAAAGCACTTAACTTCCCCCCTAATACAAAACTTATAGCATCCATAATATTTGATTTTCCTAAAATACATATATAAAATATTTACACATTTTGATTGAAATATGTAAAAATAGAAGTAAAAAAAGCAAAAATATATATATTAAAAGAGGAAAAAAATTAAAAATTTAAATTTATTTCAAAGATTTTAATTGAATTTAGATTGTATTAATTTTATTTATTTTGCGAAAATGAAAAAAAAAATAAGAAAGAAGAACTAAAAAAATATAGAGAAATAATATTTTTCTTGATTAAATAAATTGGAGGTTGTAGAGTATCGTAAAAAATCTTACCGGATCCATTCGGACCGATAATAGCCGTAAAAGGCTGAATATTATCGATTACTATTTTGCCTCTAAACGATTTAAAATTGAAAAGCGTAATAACTTTCAAAGAAATCGGCATTTTATCGACCACGAAAAGCACAGTGGATGAAAGTGGACGACAATTGCAAGTCTGTTAAAGTCTATAAATCTTCTAACGGTTTTAAATTTGAGTTATTTGATTGAACAATTGAAAAACAAAAACGCCTCTGAACTTACCGTTCTGATTGGTTATCAATCGATAAATGAAGTGAAATTATATTCCAAGCTAATTATCGCGCCGTTATTTAAATATAAAATAGTAACCAGTCTAAAACAACTAAGTCCAAATTTTATAAAAATTATCTAAAAAAGAAACATTTAAAAAAAATTAATAATTTACAGTTTTCTTTTAATCTTTTCGATATATATACATATATATATTCGTTTGTTATAATTTACTTGTATTCGCTTACTTAGTTTGGATTCAACAGAGCAATTATAATAATAAAATTTTACACACACATACACGAGCACGTATATATATCATAAATAAACAAGTTACAATATAATATAACAAATAAATTATCATTTAAGATATTAACAATGAACAATTACTACTTGAGATTTACTTTCTTATTACTTTTCTTCTTCTCTCCTATTATGGCTGGTTAGGCCTTACTCCCTCCGATGGTGCACCACCTTGTCGTGGTGGAGGGGCTCCCCTTCCATTCCTGGAAGGGGTCTAAGAGTGCACCAACTCGATCGTCGTGTGTTTCTGCATTATTTTTCTTTATTTTTGGATGAATGTTTTTATTGGATGGTATTGGGATATTATGGGGGGTTATTGGGGGGTTATTGGGGTTTATTTTTCTGGGGGTTTGTGTGGGTTGAGGGGGGTATTTGGGGTGTGTGTGGGTACTGGGGATGGGTGGGGAGGGTATTGGGGTTTCGAGGGAAGGGGGGGAGGGGGTGTGAACGGAAAGGGATGGAGAGATCGAGCGAGGAGGAGAGGTAGGTAACCTCGGTAAAAAATCCCGGGCAGGTCGGGCTCGTCAGGCGTGGTGAAGCCAACCGACCTAGGTGAAGGAAAACACCGAAATTAAACCATCCACTTGATACAAAATGATGAGTACGAGTCAGGATAAAAACCTTACCGCCGCAGTGGGCCTCGGAACCCACAGCGGCCGGCGGGGGGGGGATACAGTCCCGGTTCCCCCCTCGTCGTCATCCCACGACGGGCCACCGGGGGCGTTGCCGACGAGCGCCCCCGGCGAGCATACTATCGCCGAAGATAGAGAGAGCAGGGCGGGCTCGCGGGGTGGGGGTCGTCCGGGCCCGGCTTCATCGAGGCCGGGGGCCCGGGCGCGCTCGCACTCGGCGAGAGCACACCCATACAGCCGGGACGGAACGGGCAGGGACAGGAGTCTCGCCCGCTCGAAAGAGAGGGCGAAGAGCTCTTCGCGGGGGGGCAGCAACTGCGCCACCCCCGCCCCCTCCTCACGGACCTCGATCGCCAGCGAGGATACGGAGGGGTATATGTCCCCCGAGGGGGAGGAGGAGGTGAGGGAGGAGGACCTCCCCAAGAAGCGAGGTCGCGGGCGACCACCCACCACGGGTAAATTTGTGGGCCTCCGCGAGAAGAAAGAGGCGGAAAGGGCCCTCAAAAAAGAGAGGGAAAGGGAGGAAAGGGCCCAAGAAGCCCTGTCGAAGGACACCCCCGTCCCGCCGCTTAATAGGGATCTGCGGGCCTATCAGGGAGAGTGCGAGGAGGAGATGGGGCTGGCCCCCACTCCGGACATCGCGGCGCGCGTCCTGGAGGCGGCGGGGGAGATCGAGAGGATAGCCGTCATCTCCGGCAACCTGAAGGGCGATCTCCTGCGGGGCCTGAGGCGGGACGCGGTCCTGACCAGAGTGGCGACTGACACCCTGGTAAAAAGGGCCCAGCAAGCTGAGGGGGAGGGGGAACTGGCGGCTCTCCGTAGGGACATTAGGTCCCTCGGAGACCGCAACGCTGACCTCCGAAAAGAGGTCAGCGAGCTCCGGAGGGAGTTGGTGGCGGTGCGGGCCGCCAAGCCTTCCCTCCAGTTGGCTCTCCCCGGCTCGCCCGGGGGGTCCCCCCGCAAAAGGCGGGGGGCGCCCCGGGTGAAGTCGGTGGAAAGGCTGGACGCCCCGGTGAGGGTGGAGCGTCCAGCCGGGAGGACGGGACTGGGGTCCCCAACGTTGGAGGGGGGAGGGGACCTACGTCCCCAACGTTCCACAGGGGGGGGAAAGGGACGTACGTCCCCAACGTTCTTCGGGGGGGGGGGGTAGGGGACAGGGGTCCCCAACGTCTCCCCCGAGGGGGGGAACGGGACTGCGGTCCCCAACGTCGGCGGGTGGCCGGGGATCGGCGGTGATGAGGCCCCCCCTGGGGGGTTCCTCTGCGCCGCTCCCCGTGAGCTACCCGCCGGGGATAGTCGGCGAGGATGAGCGTGCCTGGTACGCATGGTACACGGAGCAGATCAACACCCTCGTCGACATGCGGGCGGCATTGGGCCGGGGCGGACCCCCTAGGGGGCCCACACCCATGGCCGGTCGCCCGCCCGGGAGAGACTTCCCGCCTCTCCCCCCTGCCGGCGCCTCGGCGCCGGGGCAGGGGAGGAAGAGGAGGAAGCGGAAGAAGTCGCGCGGCGCGGCGGGGGGCGGGGGCACGAGGCCCCCGCCACCCGCGCTTCGCGGCGCACCGGCTACCCCGGGGGGGCGGAGCAGAGCCCCGCCCCCCCCAGCGATCCCAGGCCGGTGGCTTGGGATCGGGGGTTCCCTCCCCTCCCCCCCGCAGTCCCTCGCCAGGACGAATCCTGGTCGAGGGTTGTGGGGCGGAGGGGGGGGGACGGCTCGGGGGAGGGCCGCTCAGGCGGCCCAACCCCCGGCCGGAGGAAAAGCCGCAGGAGCGGCACCGCCCACCCAGCGCGCTGGGGGGCGGAAGCGGAAGAGGAGGCGCCAGCGAGGCGATGCCTCGAGGCGCAGGGTGCCCCGGTCGGCGGCGGTCACTATAACGTGCGCCGACGGGGCATACCAGGCGACCATGGCCAGGGCCCGGAGGGAGATCGATCTCCCGAAATTGGGAATAGACTCCCTCCGGGTCCGAGAGGCGGCGACCGGGGCCATGATCGTCGAGCTGGCCGGGTCGGGCGAGAGGGAGGGGCCAACGGCGTCGCAGAGGGCAGATGCCCTCTACGCCGACCTCCGCCGGGTCTTCGCCGGCGATGAGGGGGTCCGTCTCGCCCGGCCGATACGTAAGGCCGAGCTAAGGCTCCGGGGCCTGGACCGGTCCATCGCCGCCGCCGACATTGCGGCGGCCATCGCTGGGCTGGGGGCCTGCGAGGCGACAGAGGTGCGGGTTGGGGACATAAAGTTCCCAACCCGCGGCCTGGGCACCGTGTGGGTGCAGTGCCCACTAAAAGCCGCCAACAAGGCGGCAGCAGCCCGGACCATCCAGGTGGGATGGTCCCGGGCTCAAGCGGAGCTGCTGGACAAGCGCCCTCTTCAATGTTACAAATGTTTGGAGAGGGGGCACGTCCAGCAGCATTGCAGCAGCCCCATCGATCGTAGGGGCTGCTGCTATAGATGCGGAGAGACCGGGCACCTGGCGCGTGACTGCGCCGGAAAGGTCAGGTGTCCGGTCTGCGCGGGGCTGGGGCGCCCGGCCGACCACAGGGTGGGGAGCGCACGATGCGCACCCCCCAAGAAGCGGCCGGGCAGACAGCGGGAGCCCCCCCCGCCGGCGAGCGCCGCGGGACCGTCTCGGTCGGTTAATTTGGCCGAGATCACCGCGGCGCCCGACACCCGCAAGCGCGGGGCGGAGGACGCGGGGACCCCGATAGAGGCCCCCAAGGAGAAGAGGCCCCCCAGGGCCCGGACGACAACCGCCGTCACACCCCCCGCCTCGATGGCGGAGGTAGTGATGGCGGAGCCCAGGGACACGTAGACGGATAAATGTCCCTGGGCATATTACAGGCCAACCTGAACCACGCCCGCCGGGCGCAGGACCTATTCCTGCATAGCCTGGCGGAGCGGGGGTTCGGGTTGGGGATCGCAGCGGAGCCCTATCAGGTCCCGGAAGCCAATCCATGTTGGATTGGCGACCGGACGGGCTCCGTCGCGATCACTTGGAGGCACGACCCCACCCTCCCGCCTTGCACACCGGTCGAGGCCGGGGCGGGAGTGGTGGTGGTCAGGTGGGGGCCCGTCTCCGTGCTGGGGGTGTTCATCTCCCCCAACGTGGGCCTCGCCCAGTTCGAGGCGTTCCTGGACGGGGTGTCGGCATGTTTCCGCCGACAGATGCCCCGTCCAACCATCGTGGCCGGGGACTTCAATGCGAAATCGACGCGTTGGGGTTCCCGGCACACGGACGCCAGGGGCGAGGCCCTGCAGGATTGGGCGGCGGCACTCGGCCTGTGTTTACTCAACACGGGGTCGAGGAGCACCCTAGTGCGGTGGCAGGGGGAATCGGTCCCGGATCTGACCTGGGCCACCCCCTCCGCCGCACGTAAGATCGTCAGTTGGCGGGTAGCGGAGTGCGAAACACTCTCGGACCACCTCTATATAGAGGTGGTCCTGCACGCTGCCCGCCACGGGGTGCTCGGCCGCTCCCAAGGCCGGGGAGATGCCCGGCCACGGAGATGGGCCCTCACTAGACTGAGCCCGGACAGGCTGAAAGCAGCCGTCCTCGCGGCGGACTGGCCGTGTCCCGGGGGGGAAGGGCGGGGGATCACCGAAGAGGTGAACTGGTTCCGGGGCGCTTTGCGCGACGCGTGTGATTTCGCGATGCCCCGGACCAGCCCCCGCCCGCGACGAGCGGCGTGCTGGTGGAGCGCGGAGATCGCCGAATTACGGCGATGCTCCGTCGCGGCCAGACGCCGCTTCACCCGGGCTCGGCGTCGGAACGACGCCGAGAGGACGGCTGAGGCGTATGAGGGGTTCCGCGCCGCAAGGAACGATCTCAGCGCCGAGATCAGAAGGTCCAAGGCCTCAGGCTGGGTGTATTTCCCCCAGCGTGGGTGAGGGCCAGGCTGGTCCTCATCCCAAAGGGGAGCGGGTCCAGCGGCGCCCCTTCTGCTTATAGGCCGATATGCCTGCTGGACGAGGCGGGAAAGCTCTTGGAGAGAGTATTGGCGGACCGCCTCGTCCGGCACCTGTCTCGGGAGGGTAGGGACCTCCACCAGGACCAATATGGGTTCCGCGGAGGACGATCGACCGTGGACGCGATCTTGCGTGTACGGTCCCTCGCGGAGTCTATGATGAAGGAGGGCAGGGTGGTGCTTGCGGTGTCTTTGGACATCCGCAACGCGTTCAACACCCTGCCCTGGAGTAGGGTAGGGGAGGCCACCACCACCTTCGGCCTCCCTCCCTACATGGTGGAGGTCCTGAGGAGTTACTTCCGGGACAGGTGGCTGGAGTACCCGGACAGCGGGGTACTCCAGCGCAGAAGGGGCGTGTACTGCGGGGTTCCACAGGGGTCAGTATTGGGCCCCACTCTGTGGAACCTCGCGTACAATAGAGTGCTGGACACTGCTCTCCCCCCCGGCTGCAGGGTCGTCTGCTATGCGGACGACACCCTGCTGTTGGCCGGGGGGAAAAGCTGGGGGGATGCGGTATACACCGCCAACGTAGGGGTAGCGTGCGTTGTCCGCGCCATCCGTGGCACGGGCCTGCAGGTGGCGCCTCACAAGACGGAGGCGCTATTCATGCACGGGGGGAGGCGTAGAATCTCCCCCCCCGAGGCCTATGTCACGGTGGACGGCATCTCCGTCCGGGTGGGAGACCATATGAAGTACCTCGGTCTCTACCTGGACGCGGTCTGGAGCTTTGGCGAGCACTTTCGGCGCCTGGCCCCCAGGGCGGAGTCGGTGGCAATTAGCCTTAGCCGACTCCTGCCCAATCTCGGGGGCCCGGACGGCCGGGTGCGTCGCCTATATGCGAGCACCGTCCGAGCGGTGGCCCTTTACGGGTCGCCAGTGTGGGCGGACGCCCTGGTGGCCAATAGGCGCAGCAGGATGCTGCCGAAATGTGCGCATTCGTGTACAGGCGTACGCGGGAGCTCGGCGGGCTAGGCGTGACCTTGACCCCCAAGGTCAAGGCCGCCGTGAGGCTTTAGGCTAGGCGACGCGCTCTGGAGAGGTGGGACGAGCACCTCTCCGACCCCCGTGATAACACGGGGAGGCGCGTCGTCGAGGCCATCCGCCCCCACTTGATCAAGTGGGTCACGAGGGCGGGTGGCGAGATGTCGTACCGTGCGACACAGGTATTTACGGGCCATGGTTGCTTTGGCGCGTACCTGTGTCGCATCGGGAAGGAGGACAGCGCACGCTGCCATCACTGCGGGGGGGACGAGGACACGGCGCAGCACACGCTGGAGGTGTGCCCAGCGTGGGCGGAAGAGCGCCGTGTCCTCGTCGATTTAATAGGCGTTAATGACTTCTCGCTCTCGAGCATCGTGGGCGTTATGCTCGAGAGCGGGGAGTCCTGGGGGGCGGTCTCCTCCTTCTGCGAGGCAGTAATGCTGCAGAAGGAGGAGGCCGAGAGAGAGCGGGAGCGACTCCCCGGCGGACGCCGGGGAGCTCGCGACCGAGGAGTGGTGGCCGGGGGATCTGGGGGGGGGACGCGGGGAGGGCCCACAACGGGCAGGATCCGCGGACCCCCCGCACCCCCTGGTCAGGGGGGCGCGGCACGACATCGCCGCGCCCCACGGACCTCCCGGGGTGGGGCGACGGGGGCCGGGGCCATATCGGCCCCCGGTACCCCCGGAGACCCGCCCCAGACAGGAGGGGCGCGCGCGGGGGCAGGGGGCCGGGCCACGATCGGGTCCGGCCCCATCGAAGGCCCCCAGCGCTAGCGCAGGGCCCCGACGAAACCGGGGGGCGTCCGCTGACTCGTCGCGGACGTCACCCCCGAGGTCGGGCCCGGTGGTCGGAGCCCAGGTGGGGTACCTGGGCCCGGCCACGCCCCCCCCCGGGACTCATAACGGGAGGGAGGCGGGAGGGGCGGTAGTCCCCCTCTCGCCTAGATAGGGAAGCCGATGCTCACGTCATTAATGTGGGCACTGGGGGAGGAATAAATGCTCCCCCCCAGCGGGCTAGGCTTGTGGGCGGGGGGCCTCCCTGAAGTAGTGCACATGCCAGTTTCCAGGGAGGCTCCCAGAAACGCCCGAGAAGACCACCCGGAGGGGTTTTAGTGGGTATTCCCCGGCCGTTTGTTTAGGTCGGGGCGAGCCCCACATAACCCCGCCTCGAACCCCATCGAGGCGGGGTATGCGTAAAAGCATTTCCCCTCCGTCACAAAAAAAAAAAAAAAAGGCCTTACAGAATTTGCCTGTATGCTATTTGGTTACTTTCATATTTCTTAGTATAAAATATATATTATATCATGATTAATGGTGCATTCAAAAATGCGCATTGAAATAAATCTCATATTCGCAAATTTAGAACTTCATTCGTAAGATTTTATTAAAGTCAAATTTTTTTAAAAGTTATTTACATTAATCACAACATAAGTTATAATTGTCATATTTGCAATAACTCTCACTCCTATTCTGATTTACATTGAAAAAAAGATATTACCTAATCTATTAAAAGTATGATACTATGGTCTTGCAGTGATCTCAAAATAGTATCATGAATGTGAATAAAATAAATCTAGAAATACAATAATAATAATTAGCATTTTGCGTATTAATATTCATTTTTCTCCCACAACACAATTAAAGGTTATCCATCACAAAGATATAAAAAAAGACAACGACAATCTTTCTTAAATTAATAACTGTTTATGAGTTAATTAATGTGCGTAGGATATGTAGTTAAATCGATTGTTAACACTTTGCTTAGTACTCTGCGTTGATACCACTGCTT
>NW_027223345.1:2703672-2904492 GCF_030449975.1 Polyergus mexicanus
AAGCAGTGGTATCAACGCAGAGTACTGTCACAGGGGTATGACGTCACGGGGGGGGGGCTATGACGTCACGCGGGGGGACCGCGGCGGAACGATGGCGCGGGGGCCGCGGAGAGGGGGGAGGGAGTCCGCGGCGGAACGGTAGGCGCGGGATCCCGGAGAGGGGGAGGCGGTCCGCGGCGGAACGGTAGGCGCGGCGAGAGAGAGACAGAGAGAGAGAGAGAGAGAGAGAGAGAGAGAGAGAGCATACGCGAGGCGGTGCGAGAAGGATAGCGCAAGGCGATCACAGGCACGAGGGAGAAGGATAGCGTCCGCATTGGTGTTGGAAAAGGATGACGTTCGCGGGAGAAAGAGATAAAGAGAGAAATAGCGCGAGGCATGCATGTAGGAAAAGGAAAGAAGAAGGTGCAGAAATAATCGATACTTTAATTATAATAATAATAATAATAAGTTTATTTAATAATTGTATGTATAATACAATGTGTGTGTGTGTGTGTTAAAATAATAATAATAATAATAATAAAAATATATATATTTATATAGGCGGCGCTCCTTCTGAAACAGAAAAGTATTATATTAATATAAATTTAATTTTTAATATTTAATATTTTTAAAATAGATACTTACAATTAATTTTTGGACCTCTTGTTCAGAGGCTCATCCCACCGTTCCTCTACGTCCTCCTCGTAGAGGTCGACCCCAAAGAGACGTCTTAGGTCTAAATGAAGACCGTCGGGGCCATTATCCTCCCACACATCCTCGCGAAACTCACGCTCATGGCGTCGCAACAGCCACGCAAACTTGCGGCGTTCTATATTTATGAATCCCGGGATTTCTATGTCTATTTTACTATCATACTGTAAAATAAAATTATAATATATTATAAATAATTAATACAACGTAAAATAAAATATGCTACTTACTCTCTGGTATACAATCAAATTTAATAGGGCTCTCAGCAGCCCCATCACCAGATCTTGCGCCCACCACAACGCGTTGTAGCGTCCTTGGCACAAAACAGCCTCAATCAGTGACGCATATTAATCATTTTTGCTTTATTTTAATTTTACTAACAACACTTAACTAGCTTATTTAACTTAGTGATATTTTCATAGTCCGCATCCAAGGTCTGGATAATAACGTCGTTTCTCGCATTATCGTCAAGTATATCGACCAGCCATTCTCGTTTTTCACATCCTTTAACGTACACGATAGGAGATGCTCCATCTTCCTCTTCCGTCGCGCCCATCACAGCTCTCGTAATCAAACGCCTAGTGAAGCTGTATGGAACGTTTCCATCCTCCCATTGAAGTCCATGGTGATGTCCGATTAGCCATGAAGCTTGGCATCTCTTAGATTTTGTAAGCGCACGCCATGATACGGGACTTGCAAAAAAGTAATGAGAGAGAACAGATCCATTTCTCAATATCGCTACTTCCTTCACGACAAAGTTTCTCCCGATAATGAATCCCTGCAGATCCACAAACATTGGCGCGATCATGCTGATAATATTACCGTACGATTGCAAGAACGATGTACGACTGTTGCCAATCGTCACAAAATCTCAATCTTTATATATTTTGACATTGGAGGGGATATTTGCTGATTTAGGTAATTTTACGAACTACGTTGGTCAATGGGCAATATTCGACAACGCGATCGTGTAAGATAAGACAATAGGCGGTAATATTTGTCGATATATCCTCCTTGCACTCAAACTCTAATCTCACGTCCACGGTGGAATTTTTGACAGATCGTAGGGATAAAATTCCGAGTTTAGATAGAGTTTAACGTTGGTCAATTTGCAGTCGTCGAATGAAGTAATATCCTTTGACACAGCATTTTTTCTGCCAGTCTGCAGCGCAAAGATCACGTATCGCGGTTTCTCCAGCTGAGAGGAGGCTTTCACGGTCCACGAATGCTTGGTCGTATTATGCAATAGAGGAAATTCGTATCTTGCCATTGTATCTTGAATAATTCGATATCAGCTTCAGCCAAAGCATGTCCAAATATGCAACTGTTGTCGTTGCGCGAACGTATCAGAATTAATTCGTGACGACCATTGATCACAATTCGCTTATAATCTTCGCAAAAACCCAATAGTATGTTTAGCGGCACGCAAAAATTGAAGTAAGATTCAACAGCATTATGTGACATATTCCACGCAGCATTCCCCAAGATTTTACCTTTCTCGGTTGTTAGAGAGATATAGTTTTTAATCGTGGAAATTATTCCAACGTTTCTGTTCCGGTCAATCTCCACACCGTCGAGTTCATATCGAAGTTCATCAAACATAAACGCGACACAATTGTTTCCCAATACCACTCTTCCCTCTTCAGTTACTTTACGCACCATCAACTTTCCTTCGACGTATAGAAAACTTTCACATGGTAACGTGTACAAATCTTGATGATGTATCGGTATCCGTATCTCGTCGCTATATCCAAGCGTTGTGTTGGCGTATGGATTGTACGTATGAGTCTCAATCTTGATGATACGGTCGTCAAAGATCGGCTCACCTCCGATATTCAAGATGTCATTCATATTATTAAGTATTTCGTACGACGAATCCCAATGATTTTAAAAACTCGCGATTCAACGCGTTGAGCTTCTTTTTAGCGTAACCAGATATCTGATTATTGTCACCCGATACCGCAGTCACTCGCCTTCTCGCAAAAATATTGTCCCTCGCAAAGATATTGTCTCTCGCGTGCTCCGTGCTTCCGTTCAACACAAGCATTTGATTTGTCAAACGCTTTATTTTTGCCGCCGTCGTATATGCAATCTTACGGTAATTTCCTCTCCTCGAAAATCGAGCAAATGTCCTTCTTGATCAACAATGCGTATCGTTAAATCAGTAATGCTCCGTGCGACGATCTGTGCTGGCGTTCCCGATATCTTATATTCTGGCGGCACGCTCGGTGAAAATTCATGTATCGTGTGTACGCGCTTGTCATTGCTGTACGCGCCAGTGATTACGCTGCATTCCATACGAATAATATTTACGCTAATAATATTTATCGGTACATCCGATTCGTGCCATTTCCGAGGCTGTAATATACGATTCGACGAGAATCCCAACAACGATCCAACGTTGCTCGGTTTACTAAAATTTATTCTATAGACACATTTGATTTCACTTTTTAGCGTATTATGATTAGCGCGAAGCATTATTGGATATTCATCGTGTTCTTCGCCATCAATAATATTGTTGGAATCAATTACGCGTCGATGTCGTAAAATTGCATGTCGGAGATATTCGTTTATAGCGTGTAATTCGTACGATCCCTCGGAAATCGTAATTTCCTTATCGTCGTTATCAAAATAAAATTTATTATTCCAAGAATTCACGTTCGATATCTTATGATACGTTTCAAAGTCCGTTAAACCAAGCTCGTAATCGCCATCGTTTAAATCTATAGCCGGAAAGTAGCTTACAGCAAGCGCGCTACATTTGCCGGTCAACGTAAGTATGAATGACATGCTGGAAAACTGTCAAACGTATACTGAGTCGCGATGGTGAATTGTCAGGCTTTAAATTCATATCCATCATTGACCGTTTGAAGAAATCGAAGACATAATTGTCCACAAATACTTTGATTATAATTTTGATAGGCCGTGTGATTGTATTCTATATTTGCAACATTTTGTCCAAAATATCGCACTAATTCTTTGGGCAGTCGCAGATTTCCAAAACTATTGAAATATACTACACGATCACCCCTCTTTGCATACGCAACCCAATGAGTACCGGAACCATCGACGTCATCCAAATTGACGATACCGCTCTCATTTCGCCGTACACCGTTTATCGGTAAATTATTGCGCATGAAAACACCTCTAAAAAATTGTATACGCATACGTCTTGCAAGCTGTTCCATTTGTACATTGGTTGTTACCCCGGCAGGCATTTTTATTTTGACATTTTTTTTTTCTTGACCGCCGTTGAGAACCCTCGTCCAAGCTTGTATGGAGCGAGATAAAGTCCGTGACCTTCCATGGCGCGATTATGACGCTGCATTTCTTCGAGCTGACGTTGCGTCGCCTTGCTATCGTTCACCGCCTTCGCGATTCCCGCTGCTCCGCCAGCCAACGAACCGAGAGCTCCCAATAATGGTAAAATTGGTAAAATACCACCGCGCTTCGCTATAGGAAGTATTCGTATTTTCGCAGTCTTTTTCTTCATCGATGATTTTTTTGTTTTCAGCCCCATACCGAATTTTGTCTTTACTTTCATAGCCGCCCAAACAGCTGTAGCGGCTGCTCTTTCGCCAAGAGTCGAATCTCTCGCGGTAATACGCGTCCGCGCTTTTGTGGCGATTATCCGCAACGTGTCGTTGACCGAGATCGTTGCTTCAGGAATAAGCTATGTCGTGCTCGCGACATGCGGCATCCTATGGATTGATACCCCGATCGCCTCTAGCCAATCGTGTTTCGAAATGAGTTCCCGGTCCGCCAAACTGATAGCCTGGAATATGCAATTCGATAGGAAGTGCGTTTATCGCACAATTTAACAAACCGCTATCTCTTATAATTTTTGCTGACATTTGTCACAATTTTTTATTAACGGTGTTGGACCGTCGAAATGTGTTTGCTGCCACGACAAATTATAATGTCGCGTGCATCGACGATACTGTTGAACCTCTGAGTCAGCTTTTATATGTTCGGGAAGCTTGTCCCACAATTGTTCCACGTAGCTACCAACGTCTCGCAGTAAAACAATCATGGGGATAATCTGTAACTGTTCGGTGGTAAGCTCGAGAATATCACTGTCAACCGATAGAAGAAGAAATATTTTTGAGACTGAGCGGTTTCGATTCGGTGCGCCTCTTATAAATAGGGCCCCGATGGCTCATTTTCCAAAATCTGATTTGAGATTCGCGAGAGCAAACTTGCGGTTCGCGCGACAAGCGACGATAATCAAGGTGATAAATTCTGACGATAAAACACGTGTAATGTCCGAGAAAAAAATACGCAAGCATGGAAACATGCTGCCGACTACTATACGCGGTATCATTTGCGGTCCTTCGAATTGCGGTAAGACTAACGTGTTGATAAGTTTGATAGAAAGTCCACACGGTGTACATTTCGAGAATGTGTACGTATATTCGAAATCGCTTCAACAACTGAAATATCGATACTTGGAAAATTTGCTATTATCGATCGATGAAATTGGTTATTTTACATTCTTTAATAATAGTGACGTTATTCCACCGAGCGAAGCGCTTCCGAATTCCATTTTTATCTTTGACGACGTGGCGTGCGATAAGCAAGATACGATAAGAGAGTACTTTGCAATGGGTCGACACTCGAGCGTCGACTATTTCTATATTTGTCAAACGTATGCCAAGATATCCAAGCATCTTATACGGGACAATGCAAATTTACTGATTTTATTTAAACAAGATGGTACAAACTTGAAACATGTATACAACGATCATGTAAATACTGACATGTCTTACGGCGATTTTCGCGCATTCTGTCAGAAATGCTGACAACACAAGTATGGATTTGTAGTGATTGATAAAGACAGTTTACAGACTAATGGACGATATCGTAAAGGATTTAACGATTTTGCAATACCGTAAAGTGGTTAGTCGCTATCGATACATCAATCGATCAACGTCTAAAAATTTTCGTCCGAGCGCAACATGACAACGACGATTGACAGTGACGATCGTGAGAAGATTGCGAGAGAGATTGTGAAAACGAGCGAATCAATCCGCAAAAACCGGTCAAATGGAGGAAGTCGTCGCATTGGAGAGGCACTTTAAACCAATTATCGAACCTCTAAAACAACTTGTCGAAAATACAATCAATCTGGAATCTAATGAAGCGAAAATCGAACCATCGAGTATGCTCGAAGATAAGCATCTGAAAAAAGAGTCTGGAACAAAGCGAACAAGGTCAAATATATCATTGAACGATTCGCTAATAACTTCTACTCCAAATCAATCAAAACGTAAGAGAATGAAACAATTATCGAATCTGGTTACTTCTACTCCGATAAAAGATGTACAATCGAGTCAAATATTGCATGAAAGATCGTCTCCGTATGTGGAAGAAGATTTCGAAACCACGCCTGAAACGCTTGTGACATCGGTTCAACATCTGCTACAAACGTCCGAGGGTCAAAATACATTGCGCACACATCTGGGTCCACTAGGGCAAAAATATGTTGGAGCTATTTTGAGTCAAGATAAAAATAACAGTATGGATTATGTTTACGGTGTTAAATTTTGCAACGAGGAATGATGCTTGGTGATCAAATTTTTGATGTGGATAAAAATGACAATATAATTATCGGTGGAATAAGATACGTGGGAACACCAGGTCTCTATGAGTTGATTTTCAAGAGAATACCCGACGGTGACGTATACAATGACGATGATAAAATTAAATACAAAAATATATTACTGGCGACAAATGCGCATAGACGTGGCAATGATATGCGCAATCCAGTGTTAAGTAACAAGAGATACAAGTATAAAAATATAATAGCGCCATTAATCTCTATTAAAAAAGCTGCAAGAGGTATAAACATACCGCGCGCTATGACGTTAAACGATAATAAGATCGATTACGTGCATTGGAATGATCCCAACGAGTTGATTGATCGCTTGTGATTGCTGGAAGCTTCGCGTCAAGCCGGCAACAATGCCCTCGACAATAAAATATTATCAATTATCGAGGAACTTTACGAAGCTGGCCTTATTATAAATTAATCTATGCGTCGGCGAAAAGAGTCAGTCTGTCATTATTGTTTGTATCGAAAAGTCGATTAATAAATTTGGATTATCGTTGGGAACACCAAACAACTCATACTATCAATGGAATGGATTACTAAGAAATTATGTGCGCGATAATGCTCTGTGTCAGACAGCCTCCAGCTTTGACGCAAGGTCGCGCAAGATACGACGCGTAGCGCAACCGGAAGATGATACTGATGCAGCAAACAAACAGTACGTGGAAATACATGTCAAGCTTTTGGAAGACAGACAGGAAGAACTTGAGAAAAAAATAATCACGCTCGAGACGAATGTGCTAACGCTGCAAATAATGATGGATGAGATGCAGAAAATGCTTCGGTATGCAACTCACGCGCAGACTACATCTAATTCAGCGCAGGAGAAGAAAAATATATAAAGAATATATGTGGAGAAATTATCTTATTATTGCAAATTATGCCTCGATCAAATATGTCGCAAAAGACCTCTGAAAAACAGCTGCTCGTGGAAGAATTGCATGCTCCAGCGAGAAAAAATTTCCCACGTAGACGTGTCATAGTACGCGGATACGACGATCTGTGGCAGGCGGACGTGGTCGAGATGCGTCTATATGCACGATTCAACAAAGGCTACAACTATATACTCACAGTTATCGATGTGTTGAGCAAGTATGCGTGGGCTGTACCGCTTAAGAGTAAGAGTGGAAACGAGACGGCTGATGCTATCGCAAAGATAATTCGAGACGATGGAAGATGTCCGAAAAATTTTCAAACCGAAAGAGGAAAAGAATTTTACAACACAAATACAGAAACTCGCGACGAAACACAGCATTAATCATTATTCGACGTATTCTATCATGAAAGCCTCGGTCGTGGAACGATTCAACCGAACGTTAAAGAGCAATATGTGGAAAATGTTTACGTTTAATGGAAATTACAAGTGGATCGACGCGTTGTCCCGGCTCGTTAGAGAGTACAATGCGCGAAAACATCGCACTATTGGCATGAGACCTATCGATGTTATCCCCGCGATTGCCGATAAACTTTTAAATACGGTATACAACAACGTAAAGATTGCGGAACCGGCAAGATTCAAAGTAGGCGATCCGATACGCGTGAGTAAATTCAAGACCATCTTTGACAAAAGTTACACGCCAAATTGGTCGACCAAAGTGTTTAAGATAGTTAAAGTGCAGAAAACTAATCCCGTGACTTATGTACTCGAAGATTCGCGCGGAAATCTCGTCGCCGTCGGATTTTACGAATACGAGTTACAACGCGTTGCCAATCCCGACATACATCTCGTGGAAAAGGTAATACGTAAAAAGGACGACGAGGTTTATGTGAAATGGCTGGGATTTGATGCAACGCACAATTCTTGGATATATAAAAATAATATATTATAAATATGTTAACAATAATACATAATATTAAAGATATTTTTCAAATATATAAACAAAATTGTACACTTTATAAAATAGACATATAATTTACAATAAATATACATATAATTTTAATTTACATTAAATATACGTAATTTTTTATTTCCATTAAATATACATAATTTTTATTTACAACGGTATTTTGTAATGACCCCCGGGAACGTGTCGGTGGTTTGGGGTACAATATACCGCTTGTCATCGTACGGACTTAGAGCAATTTTTGTCTCGCGAATAGTGTATACTTCGTGTAATTTAGATCTTATACAAGACTGCTGACGCGTCATTTCAATCTCTTCGTTCAAACACCGCGTGTAATCGTTGAATGTTATCGTTCTCGCGACGACGTTACTCCTGACGCCTTTTACCTTTTTCGTGTCTTTCTTACCATCTACTCGCAACGCGTACATTTTTGCCCTAAGCCCGATGAATTCGGTCATGATGGCGCCATTATTTTCATCCTTCATTAAACCCGGTATCTTTTTATTCGCGAGCGGTATACCGTACACATTGTCCACCGCATAATCGCTGGTATCGAATCTGTCGACGTTGCGCTTTATATTCTCATATACATCTTCACACTCGATGTGATATATGAGACTGTCGGTGTCGGTGTACATGACTTTACATTTCTCTCGATACATAGGTATCATATAATCGTGGTGAAACTCGTACAAACATATCTTGGATATGTCGAGTATACACATACCCATGTAGATTGGTTTATTAAATTTCACCTCGAGATTGCGCAATTTAATGGCGATCAAATTCTCCGAAAACACGCTTCTACTATGAAAATTTGGTTTTGCGATCATCGCCTCTGCGCCATATCTTCCATCCCAATGTGTCACGAGCTTAATATTAACGTGACTGCACACATTTTCCATCGTTTTGTCAAATACCGCATTATTCATTAATTTATATAAATTTTTTTCAAAATCATTTTTCGCGAGTGTTCGGAATTGTGTATTAAGTTCGATATAACTGCGAAGTCATGGAGATTGCGAAAACTGTAATATTCGATGTATTTTTATAACTCGAAGCCCGTATCGCGTGCATTGCTGCAGGTTGCGGTAATGTATTACATAACGCTTCTTATCGTATAAGGTTGCGAGAAGCTTATCCTGCCGCTTACCAGGTGGTTTAACGCCCCTCTCGACGGCTTGCCACCTTGGCGTGGTGAGAGGGTTCCCCTGAAACCTCCCGCTTGTGCGGGAGGCGGAAGGGATCTAAGAGCCAGCCAAAGGAGGAGCACACCTCTTGAAAAAAGCCGGGCAGGGCGAGCTCGTTAGGCGTGGTGGAGCCAACCGGCCTAGGGGAAGGAAAACCCCGAAATCAAACCACTTCTTTTGTTACAGACATGATGGACCGAAAGAAGAGAAGGAACGCCAAGGGTTCGGGTACCTTGGACCGGCAAAGGGAGGGTATCGTCCCAGCTCCTCCTGGGTCGTCATCCGACGATGGGCTACCGGACGTGTTGCCGACGGGCACGGCCGGGGAACGGATTACCGCCGAGGAGGAAGAGGATGCATGCAGCATTGTGGAGGTGGAGATGGAGGACATCCCGCAGAAGGGGAAGACTCCATCTCCAAGAAGGGATGCCGCCAATCCACCAAGTGGCGGGAGGGGGAGGAGGTCCCCGGTGGTGGTTATGAATCGCCTGCCGGGGGAGTACCACAATGCCGGGTCGTCAACGGAGAGGGAGTTCATCCAGGAGCACTTCATTCGCCATACTGGTTATGGCTGGATGAAGAAGTTCCCGAAGGAGTGGGAGCACTGGGATGACTTTATCCGGAGGCATTACGCGGAGAAGGGCAAGTGGGTCCCCCCGGACTCTGGGGACACTGCTGGTGGCCCTGGGGCGGACGAACCTGCGCCCAGGAGGACTACCAGGAGGATGGAGGCTGAGACCCGGCGTACGGCCAGGAGGTCTCAATACGGAGGTGGAGAGGCTGAGGGAGAGGTCTCGATCCCCCTCGTCGAGCTCAAGCCTTGACCCTGGACCGGCGGAGAGGGACAGGAGGGTCTCCCCTGTACGGCCAGGGGATTTGGAGTTGGCCGCAACGGCCAAGAGGGGAAGAGGATGCCCACCGACAACAGGTGAATATGTCGGTAGGGCAGAGGCGATCGAACGTCTTGCGGCGGCGAAGGAGCGGGAGCTGAGAGCCCTCGAGGGGGAGCGATCCCTGCAGCCAGGGTACGTTCCCCCCGAGACCCAAAGCACCCGCTCGCTGCCCCCGGAATCGGAGGTGGCCGATCAGGTGAGGGACCTAACGTCCCTGGAGATCGAGCGGCGTGCGCGTGAGTCCCTTGGGGAGCTGGAGCGGATGGTGTCCGTCTCCAGCAACCTCAGGGGAACGTTTAAACGCGGCATGCGCCTGGCCGCGGTGCAGGTCAGGGCGTATTGCGCGGAACTCCTCAGCCGGACGGGGACCGGCGTGGACTCGCGGGAGGGCCTCCTCCAGTCGGCCAACGAGTGGCTACGGAGGAGGCTCTCCGCCTGCGAGAGGGAGATCGCGGAGCTGCGCGAGGAGGTCGCGGTCCTTAAAAGGGGTGAGGTACCGCGTCCCAAAATAACTCCCCCGGATGGGGGGAGCCCGCCGTCGAAGGTCCCTAGGACCTTACGGCCCCCAGTAGGGGTCGACGGTGGGGGTGATAGGGGGGACTCCCCGCGGGGAAGGGGCCTGCGGGGGGAGTCCCACATAACCCCGCTCTGATACCCGTCGGGGCGGGGTATGCGTAAATGCATTTCCCCTCCGCTACAAAAAAAAGGTGGTTTAAAGCGTGTCAGGCAAAACGGTAGGTCAGTGTGCGCATCGTGAACACGTTGCGGATACTCGAGATCGACTTCAAGGATGTAGCCTATAGGCGAATCGAGCGCGATCGATGATGTATCAAAATCGGATACGTCGTCGACCCATCGAAAATCTGCATAGGGCAAGGGTTGACACATTGCCCATCCGTACAAATTATTTACATCAAAGTACGTGAGATACGTTGAAAGTTTCGATGGATCGTACGATTGCATTAACTTGTTATTAGCATGTGCGTATCTGTTGGAACATTGACTCAAACTACCGCGTATTCCGCGTTCGATAAACATAACCATGTCGATATCCGTAAGCAATTCGAATGTAATATTTGTATGCTTCAACATGGCGTCCCACGTGTATCCGGGAAGAGTGTAGCAATACACGGGGTCGAGCCCATAACTTTTAATACAACTCTCGCGGAAATTTTCAAAAATGTCTGCTAATAACAAGACATCAATTTTGAGATACAAGTCACTATATTCGCCCAGCATTCGAATGGAGAACCGCTCCCACACGTTCTCGGCGTGCGCGTAATCGCTCTCGGATATTGTGTCACCGGTCAAGGAACTGTAAAATGATTCGCGCGGTGGTAAACACGTATCTTGCAACCTGTCGACGCAGTCAATATATTCGTACGGAAAGACGCCCTTCCGTGTTAATAAATTGAAATTGTCATTCGATAAATTTTGAAATTCAGATTTTAAAATTGTGAGTTTGTCTTTATTCAAGAATGATGCCAATTTATCGAGACTAGCTGTGAGAAATTTATACGAATCGATAAAACGCAATTTAATATGATGTTTTGATTTCTCTTCGGTAAGTTTAACATTTTTCGTAAATGATATATATTTTTCCTATGTTATCGGAAGTAACTTGATTCCCCCTTCGAACGCTGTAGCTATTTCCTTGATAATGAAGTGCGCGTCGTAACCGGATAAATTATGAAAAACTATTGGAATGCAAAAAGAATCTTTATAATTTAAATTGCAATTTGAATGCGCGGGACCTTTGTATCGCCCGGTCAGATGGCAATGATTGCGTACGCGTGTATCGTCTTGTACAAATGGATTCTCGCAAATGTGACATTGTGTCGCGCTATGAAAATTTTCCCATTCATCAGATGTTAAATTTACCATGGGGACATTAGCTGATAAAATAATTTTTACACGTTGCGTTAAATTTTTTAGTGCTTCGACGAACCATAATATGCAATCGATATCGCGACGAGAATGATACGCGGATAACGAATCATCGTACGAACAATGTACATAATATGCTAAATACTTTATGATGTTGGTAGTTTCTCTCTTCCTCCGTCTTCTCTAAAATGCACTCCAGATCGGCGTACACGACGAAAGGAAGCCGCTCTTTCCGATTATAGTTGTTGAACGTGAGCCACTTGTCCTTATCGTTCGGTAATCGGATAGCGCACTCGTTCATCTCTCGACAGTCCACCGTATGTGACTGTAACTTGTCGTTCAAGCCAAAGTAGTGCAAACATCTGTGAAAGAAATAATTTTTAATTTTTGTTCAAAGATTTCTGCAATAGAATTTATTAAATATATTCGTACCGATCGCAGATATATTGTCTTTGTTTGCCACAACTCAATTGCGAGCTCACGAGGCGGGATAGATTCTTGATCCACGCGAAATGTCCAACGTTGTTGTCTTCAATGTACAACAGGTTGACGTGTTTATCTCTTTTCAGCTCAGTTGTATTCAGACTCTTCAACTCAGACGTATCGGGACAATGTTCTTTTCCTCGATACTATATACATTGATTGAGATATCGTTGGCAAATTTGAATTTTTTAATTTGATTCACAGTCACTGGAAACTCAATGTCCTGGAGATTCAGCACTGTCGTGTAATGCGGGTACGAAGATTCCCGATCCGCGTTTCTTTCAGCTGGATATAGAGCGGCGACCACAGACCACGCGAAACACGCATTGTCATTAGATTGCACGTTGATGATTACCGCTCTCTTCATCGTTATTTCTCGCGGTAATTTTATGTGGCACCCCGCGCGCAATGGATTATATTTATTTATATTTACATTTAAATCGAGTATTCGTGATAATGCCTACCCGCTATCGCGTTCCTGAAATTCTTCGAGCGATGCTAGAGTGAGCTCGACAATACGCCGCTCGTACCATTCGCGTAAATCGGATGTGCGAAAGAGTTCATAGTTTCTCGTATTGATACTTTTATTTGCGCGTTTATCACCTGTCACAAATTCACCATTGAACACTGTATTAATTTTCACATTAAAGTGTTTTTTCATCACATTTTGTGTTTGAGCACAATATCTTTGGCATCCTCGAAAAATTGACGAGGCTCGATATGATTATGATTTATAACCGCACCAGTCAATATGCGGCTCTCGAACGCCGTATCGATCTCTCGCCAAATCAATCCGTGTTGCCGCGTGCTGCATCCTGCACCCGCGTGTACAAAACGCGTGCGTAACGAATGCTTCAATCCCTCGAGTCGTGCGATTCGGGCAATCAGCGATTGTCGAATCCCAATCGATAATCGTGGACGTTTAATTCGACTTTGCTCTTCCAATGATTCGATATATTCGTCGCATCGTTGCTCCCACGCAATGTACTTCTCTATCGAATTCACCCTTGCAGATTGCTCGCGTAGATTTCGTTCGGCATTGTTTTCCGCCATATTTCTAAATTTATGCCAAAAATTTTTGCTAACAAGATGTACTTATTAACAGCTCTTGTCTCGGAACTCTTTGCGAAAATACTGGCAGGGTGTGCCTGTTTATCATGATTTTATATTTTATCTTGATGTCTCTTTCCATCATGTGTATCAACTAAATCTTAATTTCGCGATTTGTCACGTATATTTTGACTAATGTCGATTATTGCATTTTTGTCGTCTAGAGATGATGTCAAATCCCAGGTGTATCGCAAAAGTTTCAAATTACATGCAGCTGTCCAATGTTAGTGCAATTTAATCATGAGGATTGTCCTTATATTTTAGGATTTTGTCATGTTTTGACACGCGCGTTTGAAATCTGATATCTATGGGTGATGTCATCGCGAAGCAGCCGTATATCGGCGCTTGAAAATTTTATATTACGTTGCATTTTTGTGCATTCGGCTAAATCTCACACCTGGTGATGATGTCATCGCGAAGCAGCCGTATATCGGCGCTTGAATGGAAAAATTGAAAAAAATATCGCGTCATCAATAATCCCCACCACATTGCAATTTTGCAACGCTAATACATATTTTAAATATGTTCAATACGTTCAGTATTGCATCCACCACTTGTGTGAAAGGTTCATATAAAAATGTATCGCACTGAAGCCGCATGAATTATTACGTTCCGATTCAAGATGCTGATGAAACTTC
This sequence comes from Polyergus mexicanus, assembly GCF_030449975.1. Classification (NCBI taxonomy): domain Eukaryota; kingdom Metazoa; phylum Arthropoda; class Insecta; order Hymenoptera; family Formicidae; genus Polyergus; species Polyergus mexicanus. The sequence goes on from NW_027223345.1 coordinate 2,718,019, forward strand.
ACCGTGTAAGAAGAAGAAATGTAACAAGTAAGTTTTAATTAACTTGAAGAATTTTTATACTTTTTAAATATTTTTATACTTTTTAAATATTTATATAAATAATATTGTTTTACTCCCTACCATTTCATCCGAGCCTCGTCGCGCGGTTCGTATACTCGGAAGACGATACGCCTTAACCCCGACGTCGTACAAATATTTGGACATTGGAATAAACGTTGGAGCTGTATCTTGCGTGGAATTGGTTCTCGGCGATAATTGAGGCAATCAAATAATATTGCCTTTTGAAACGTGGAAATTGCTAATGCAGAAACGTGCGGACATTGAACCGCTTCTACAATCGACTGAAATCCCATTGCGGATTCGAGATTTGACATTCGAAGTGGTTAAAATATATGATTCGAATATTATAAAAATAGGATTATCCAATAATTCTTTATATATGAAACCGCCAACTCTATTCTATTGTATTTATTCGATTTTGAAAAATGTATAGATCATATGTATTACTGGTTATGCGAAAATACACATATTGTAAATGAAAAATTTAAACAATTTGTAACTGTTTTACAACAGAATAATATCGCTAATGTATGCGACGCTGCAAAAACTATACATGAAAGTGATATGTTTAACAGCGAATCGCTCACAGATTGCGAGTTATTGACATGTGCTGTAAATGATATTCTTCACGAGGCTTGTAATAAATAAGTTATTTTACTAATTATCTGTGAATTTAATTATTTATCCCATCCTTTATGTATGAATAAAAACTGTGTAATAGATATGCACAGTCTGAAAAATTTAACTTGCGGACGCTATCTCTCTCTCAAGTGCATGTGCGGACGCTATCTCTCTCTCAAGTGCATGCGGACGCTATCCCTCTCTTACATATTGCGAACGCCTCGCGCTATCTCTGTCACACCTACTCGCGGACGCGTGCGTTCCCTCTTCCCGCGCCTACCGTTCCGCCGCGGACCCCCGCGGCGGAATAATATATATATATAATAATAATATATATATAATAATAATATATATATAATAATAATATATATATATATAATATATATATATATATAATTTCTAAATATATATATAATTTTAAAATAAGTTGTCGACACATGTTTACTTTATATATTTGGTTGAGTAAAAAGTCATTGCGTATTTTTTGTATGTTTTTCAAAGTCATTTATTTATATAAAGAACAAAGATCAATCAATGATATATTTTCCGTTTTGTTCGATGACCTTTTGCCATCTTTCGGTGAGCTTCATAATTCCCCGTTCGTAGAAGGACCTGTCTTTATTGGCGAAAAATTGAACAAGGTGCTGATTTATCGCCTCATCTGAATTTAACGTTATTCCACGCAAGGAGTTTTGAAGAGAGCGAAACAAGTGGAAGTCTGACGGTGCAAGGTCAGGCGAGTATGCTGGGTGGGGCAACACAACCCATCCAAGCTCCAATAATTTTTGACGGGTCGCCAAAGATATGTGTGGTCTCGCGTTGTCGTAATGGAACACAACTCCTTTACGATTGACGAGCTCCGGACGTTTCTGGATGACAGATTCGTTCAAACTGTCCAATTGCCGACAGTACACATCCGAATAGATTATTCGGTTCCTTGATAGGAGCTCAAAAAACACCACATTCTTCCAATCCCACCACACTGAGAGCATAACCTTCCTCTGATGAAGTTCTGCTTTTGAAGTCGTTTGAGGCGAATCATCACGTCGGGACCAAGACCGTTTGCGTTCCACATTGTTGTAAACAATCCACTTCTCATCACCAGTTATCATTCGTTTCAAAAAATGATCGTTATCTTCACGTTTCATGAGCATATCGCAGATGTTTATACGCGCCGTCAAATGAACTTCTTTGAGTTCATGAGGAATCCAAATATCGAGCTTGCTTACGTATCCCAGCTTCTTTAGGTGGACGTCAACACTTTTTTGACTGATCTTCAATGTTTCTGCAATCTCTCGTATCGTGTAACGTGGGTTTGACTTGATCAATGCCTTTATTTTGTCGTCATCAACCTCGGTGGGCCTGACCGAGGAGCATCTTTGAGATCAAAATCCCCAGCGCGGAATTTCTTGAACCAGTTTTGGCACTGACGTTTTTGTAGAGCATCGTCACCGTAAATTTTACGCAATTTTTCACAAGCTTGACGCGCGTTCTTCCCTTTACGGAAGTAAAACAGTAAAATATGGCGAAAATACACAGTTTGGTCTTCCATCTTCAATTTGTTGTAAAATCTCCAAAACTCAACCAAATCGCTCAATTTTTTTTTAGAATGAAGCTTAAACCGTCAGCTGTTAAACGATATATGACAAACATATGTGTGAATGACTCTAGTACTGCCAAAACTGAACTAATACCATCTGTTGCAAAAATACGCAATGACTTTTTACTTAACCCAATATATATATAATTACTAAAGACATGTGTCGACAACTTATTTAAAAATTATATATATTTAAAAATTATATATATATTACGAATTATATATATATATATATATATATACAGGGTGTCCAAAAATTCGTGTAACATCCTTTAAGGGAAGGTAGAGGGTGTCATTCTGAATAGGAAAGTCCTGTAACATTTTTTTCTAGAACGCTTAATAAAGGAGTAATTATTATTGAGCAAAGTTTAGCCAATCAGCGCCGACTTTTTGCCGGGCGCACGTCGATGAGCTGCGCGCCTAGTAGTGTGCGCCGCCGCATACTTCACGGATTGCGCGAATTTTCGAACACCCTGTATATATAATTACTAAATATTTATGTCGACAACTTATAAACATATATTAAAATTGGATAAATAATTGAGACATTTCTTGATTTTTACCGATTTTACATATTCCATCTGCTCTATGTAATTATCGGTGTAGGAAAACTCTACATTATTATTATACGTCATTATTTATTTTTTCTTACTTTATCATAGAAATATAAAATTATCGATTGACAATTTGAATTTTAATTATGCTTACCATACAAGAAAAGTTATGCGCCAGTTTGTGACGCATTTGATTTGACATATGTATTGATTGTTGTTTCATAATGCTGACATTAATCTTTATGTATAGTAAATTAAACAATCACAGATAAATAAGATAAAACTTCAAAATGATTTTTCTTGTTGTATGCAGAATTATGTCAATATTTAAAAACTGAATCAATGTATAAGGGCACCTTAACTTGTTGTGCGATGTGCCATGTCTTAGCGCGCGAAATTTTTGCAGACTGATTGGTCAACTTTAAATGCTTCCCACTTAAAAACTATTATAGCCCTTGACATTTTCGCATACGAGTTTTCGTCTTAGAATGTTCCACAGAATCTGTCAGCAAAATGGTGTGCGATGATTTTGGGACACCCTGTGTATGTGTGTGAATTATACTTTCTCTCTCTCTCTCTCTCTAAAAATAATATTCATAAATATTATAACAAAACTTATATTTTAACTTTATATTTTTATTTGAATAGAAATATAACAATGAATCGAAAGCGATTCAGAAAAGACATTTCACATATATCAAAAAGGCACTTAAATCGATTAGCCGCATAAGAATCAAAACTTATATGTGATAGTTTGCGGAATTTTGCGGATAGTTGTTGTGGCTTAAATTGTGGTAGCATTGTATCTATAAAAAATATAGCATACTGCACAAAACGAAATATTCCTGTCATTATAGGCCGCGAATTTTTGGAAAAAGAGGATTTATTTAATATGCCTTGTCCATCTTCATTTCTTGGAATTTATATTGTACATTCGTACTCAGATTTGAAATCGTGGCCATTAAAAAATGTTATTAGAAAATATGTGAGGTTACCATATGGAGACGACAAATATGCAGTGTTTCCATTGATACATAGTAAAATGTAATAAAAAACGGATAAAACGGTAAAAAATACAAATAATTTTATATTTATCTAAATAACAGAATGACTGACACGAAGTTTTATGCAATCGTTGAGTTTGAAGATGGACTTCAAATTGTTCCATACAATTGGCTGAATGAGGATTCCAAGAAAGCCGTTTGGCCTAATTTCACGAATAATAAAAGGTACGACAAGGCGGTGAAATTAATGGAGGAACCGGAACTCACATGGTTGACACATAATATTCGAAAAGTATATGGAACATATTGTAAGTAATATTCTTTTCTTGAATATATATTATTATTATATTAGTTTTCCGTATATAATATTAATATATGTTGATGTTTTTTAATAATTATAGGAAAATGATACATTTTTATTATGATTATATTGTTTTGTTGCAGCAAATTATGGAGTGGCAAGGCAAAAATTGAAACAGGCTGAAGAAGAATCAGATCTTACTTCTACTACTGAAAAAGAAGAATATCTGAAAAAGTCCAGAAAAATCAGAGCTGCTAAAATCGTAGACACATCAACGAGCAGCAGCGATGAACTTTCGGATGAATTTTTAAGGGAATTTTCAAAAATCCCGAAGATTAATAACGTGGCTACATATAAGAATAAATCAAAAAGTCAAAAAAATACACAAAAAGGTAAAAGCACTATAAAGCATTAATCAATTAAAAAAGACTAAAATATTTCAATAATATATTATTGCATGAATTTTAGATATTAATTACAGAAACATCAATAGAAAATGTGCCAAAAAAATTGAGAATAAAGTGGACAATAATAGAACTATTAATAGAACATTAATAAACAATCAGTGCATTGTAGAAATAGGGGAAAAAGATGATTTTCGTAAGTATAATTTTTGGCAAAATAAATTAAGATTTGTACAAGAGATTTATAAATTTGAATATTGTAAAATATATATTATATATGCTTCTGATATCACACACACACACACACGCACGCACGCACGCACGCACGCACGCACGCACGCACACACGCACACACACACACACACAAATTTGCACACATTTATGCATACAGAGTTTCCCGGTATTATTGCACGAATAATTAATTTTTGGTATATATTCTTGGTACATTTTTTGGATTCCATCTTTTTTACAGAATAAATAATTTTAGTGTTATTAACAGTAAAAAATAAGCTGTTTTATCAAGTAAGCTTTACTATAGTATAAATACATAATAAAATCATATTCTTTAATTTCTATTATCTTCATAATTTCAGAAAATTAGAATGTACCTAAAGCAAAATAATAAAGATATAATATTACAGAAAGATAAAAAAATAACACACCTACAAGGAAAAATATTGGAACAAAGCATCAAAAATTCATGAATGAGGAGTAAATAAAGTATAAAAATATTGAACTTTTTTGTTTCAGAATTACAAGAGGATGAAAATATCGAACTTTGTGATGGAGAAATGAATGTAATGACTATGTATGACTGTAACTATAATGTACAAGGTATATATATAAATAAATATAAATAAATATATATACAATATATATATGCAGAACAATTAGTAATAAATATTTGATTCTAGTATATTTTATTTTTTATAATCTTGTGTTTATGTCAAATGAGATAGATATTGTATATTTAGGATTTAGTAAATCTATGTAAAAATTGCAAAAATAATATACCCAGTTAGCAATTTGATAACAAATTGTCGCCAAATTGGCATCAAATCCGGTCAAAACTTGGTAACAAATCCGGTGCCATCTGTGTCCGCGATAGGCTCGTGTTTTGTTGGCAAAATTTGCTGACATAACCTTGACAGCAAATTGACGACAAGAACCGAGCAAAGCTTGCTGACATGACCTGACATCAAATTGGTAACAAAAATCAAGCAAGATTTGCGCAGAGTAGTCTGACAACAGATTGTCAGCAAAAACCGAACAGATTTTGCGTTCCAAAGCCATTTAAATTTGACATATACCGATATTTATTAATTTTATTTTTTTCTGTTTATTTTTTTATTTTCAAATAATTGACAAGATTATATACAAGAAATCTAATTTTATTTTATCAATATAATATTTTTGCATAAAATAAGTTATTAATACATTATTGATCAACTCATAAATCATCATTATTAATCATATTAATATATTATCAGCAATATTATTAATATAAATTTTGTTTACAATTAAAATGGACTAAATATATAAACAAAAAATAGACTAAATATAAAAATAATAGACTAAATATAAAATAATAAACTAAATATAAAATAATAGACTAATATAAAATAGATAATAGTAGATAATAATAGATTAAATATAAAGGTAATAGACTAAATATAAAAAATAATAGACTATATAAACAAAAAATAAAACACAAGATAAAATAAATATATAACAAAATAATATATATATAATATATATAATAAATAACAATAAATTTTAATCTTCAATAAGAGCAATAACTAAATAACAGTAATAAATAACAATTAATTTTAATATTACTTATATCTTGAAATGGGATGTACTCTCGTTGGTGAAAAAAAGCAAAAAATCTGAAAAAGATAGAAAAATTATATTTAGAGTGTATCATCTTGTAAATTAATAAATAATAAGTTTAAACCACGTTGATAGAAAACTGGCGCTGAAAAGTGCCGATTATCCGGAATGATCCAACGAAATTGTTTAAAGTGGCACTGAAAAGTGCCGATTGGTTTCTTCTTTCTTTTTATTATCAGTTAAAGTGCCTATTTCTTCTTACTATCTGGTGCAGACATCTTCCACATGGTTTTCTAGCAATTAAAATGTTTTAATATATTATTTACAATATTTTTTCATTAGAATGCAACTATATTTAGGGCTACCACACAACCTTTTCCGTAATAAGTTACATTACGTTAAGTACTGACCGTAACTTTTAGATTCGTACGTAATCTTAAACTTCAGTCAACGCACAAAGAAAATCGGATGAATTTAAGATTACATACAAATCTAAGTTTACGATCAGTATTTAACATAACGTTACGGAAAAACTGGTGCAGTGGCCCTTAAAGAGAGGATTTTTATTATATCACGATTGATCAATCGGGGTTGCGTTTGGAAACATCACCCGTATGCAGACGAGCGTTCTAACTTTGTTCAACTTTTATTAAATAACAAAGATAAAACAACGCTCGTGTACACACAGGTGATATTTCCAAACGCGGCCTGGAGAAATCTCCACATCGACATATAGAATGGACTGAACATTGCAATAAATAAATGCGCGTTCGCTGTAAAAAAAGAAGTATTACATAGGAAACCTATGTTTTTCTTTTACTAATATCTCATTGGTAATTTTTTGTCCCACTCCAGAAATAAATCATCAAAGACATGCTAGCAAAAGAGACAAACATAGGCCTCCCATGTAGTATCTCTCTTCTTTCTACAGAGGGCGCGCATTTGTGTGCGCATTCCCTCCACTGCGGTTGTTCTCTGTTCTCTATTCCCTATTCCTTATTCCTTTTATTATGCTGAGGTCATTAATCCATTCTTTATATCGATAGCCCGCAACATACAAATATCGATACGTACATACTCATACACAACATACTAATATAAATATCGATACGTAACATACTCATACGATATCATTTAAATAATATCTATTAACAAACCTGTATAAATAAAGTGCGAAGTATTTTTCAATCTTCATCGTTTCTCGTGGGTCCTTGCTCAACGGCATTTTCTTCCGGCTCCTCATCATTCCATAAGTTTATTCTTCTCTCGCGATTGATTGGCCGCGTGCGTGGATCTCGCATTCTGTGCCTCAGTCGTTCTTTTGCTGTCCGGAGAGCTTCTCGAAAGAGTCGTTGAAACTCCGACCGAGTCGGTTTCTGGAAGTGTTGGTTAGAACATACAGCCTCTAAAGAACACAAGATACATTATTGTTAATGGGATTCGCAATAATGTTATAACAATTATATATGTACATAAATAGAAAAAATTGTACCGTAAATAGCCATAGTGAGACGTGCATTATATAAAGATTGTCCTTCCTCGCGGCCCCACCAAGTAAACAATAGTGTTAAGGAATCTTTTATAGTTTCCTTAAAACAAAGATTTATAGACTCTTTCAAATTGAAGCCGCCGATATAATTCAAGTAATTGACCTAAACAAAGTAAGTAAAAATTATAAATAAAAATATATATATTATATAAAAATTATAAAAAGCATACACGTTTCTCGTTTACTTACGACGTCAGAATAACCTTCCTCGTCAATTCTTTCAAATGTATCCATTTGTGTTGCAGATGATATCGGGAGGATAGCTGGCTTATGTGTTGGTTGATGACGATGCTGCACACATTTTAATACTTTTTCCAACAAAGTATTCATTCGTCTATAAACAAATAATTACATATTAGGATGTCATAATAGAGATGTCACATATTAATAAATACGACACATATTTGACACTTACTTCAGCTCTGCCTCTACACGTTCTATGCAGCTATGCATTCTTCTGCAAAGATTGAATAACATTTATAGGTAACTTTAAACATCAGATATTACTGTAACTTTCATTATTATATAGAATCAGTATTTTTATTAAATTTATACAATGATTTATTTTGTACAAATAAATATTTGAATTTACCCATTGTCTCTTGTTTCAGCGTGTGTTAAGGTACGCTGACCATGAGCCGATCCTTGATGAGCCTGTCTTCGAGTGTATACACTGTCCTGGGGAGATAATGTTGCCGTATTATCCTGTAACTCAAAGAATGTATCATTAGTGTACATTGCTTTTCTAGTTGCTATGTTTGATGTGTTATTATGTGTGGAAGGATATGTGTGTAATATATGTGACACCTGTGACACATTAGCAGCACAAGTGTTTTGAGATGTATGTGAATTTGTTAGAATTGTATGCGGTTGATGCGGTTGAGGTTGTATGTTTATGTGTGCTTGATTGTTTATAGTATATGATTGAATGCTTGTGTGCGGTTGAATGTCTGAGTGTGCTCGATTATTTATGCTGCATGATTGAATGTTGGTATGCGGTTGAATATCTGCGTGTGTTTGACTGTTTGTATTGTATTCTTGAATGCTTGTGTGTGGTTGAATATCGGTGTGTGGTTGAATATCGGTGTGTGTTTGACTGCTTGTGTTATATGCTTGAAAGCTTGTGTGCGGTTCAATATCAGTGTGTGTTTGATTATTTGTACTGTATGCTTTAACGCTTGTGTGTGGTTGAAAATCTATATATGTTTGACTGTTTATATCGTGTGCTTCAATGTTTGTATGTGATTGAATATCTGTTTGTGCTTGACTGTTTACGCTATATGTTCCAATGTTTGTAGGTGATTGAATATCTGTGTGTGCTTGATTATTATTTCTATTATATCTAATATTTTTTGATGGTTGAAATTCTGTGTATAATTCAGCATTTGTATGTGGTTCATTTATTTGTTTTGAAATGTTTGCGCGTGTGTATGATGTTTGGTTTTGTAGTGTATGTGATCGAGGGAAAAAATAATTCATTTCGTTCGCCATATTTTGTCCAATCTTCCTCAAATCGTCGATGTCCTTGTCAATATCAATCTCGCTAGTTGTTGATGCGGTATTTCTTCGTTTCGGACTTTCGTCCGAAGAAGTTGTCTGATAGCGCAACGGTTTAGAAATAATGCGCTTCGGCCTATCCATCTGTAAGTCCCTATAAATTAAAATATATATTAGTAAATGATAAATTGTATATAATATGTAACAAATGTATTTTACATTAATTATATTCAGATATATAAGATGTATAAGAAAAAAAAATTCTTAATAAATTTATATAAAATGATTTTCATAATAAATATTTGTTAATTACTGATTTTTTTTTAAAGAAGCAATTTTACAATATTTATGATTATTTTTTTCTTTCAAAAAGTAGCTTCTAACTTAATTAAATAGAAAATATTTTATGCAATAACTCTTACCGTTTCACATAACATTTTTTTTTCAATTAATATGTTTATATTTTTGTTTTAAATGAATGTACAAAATGCTTTTCAAAGTCAAGTGCAATTCAGTATAGAACAAATTATCAAGAGATGTTAGAAGATATTTAAAGAAGAGAAATTCGAACATCAAATTGAGTAAAGAAACATAAAATATAGATATATATAATATAATGAGATAGATATAATATGCATTATCTATAAAAAGCAACACAACGGGAAATATAAGAAATATAAGAAGAAAGGAAAATATAAATATAACAGAAAATATTACAGTATTTTCTCTCACCACTTTTGGAAAAAATGTAAGAGCGACAAAATTAGAAAGCAAAAGAGAGAAAAATATGAAAGAAAGAGGCAAGAAAAAAAGAACATGTTCCCTGTATGCAATCCCTGTAAAAATAAAAATGAATAGTTTACAGCATAGATACATCTTACATCTTCTCGCTGTGTATAATAACAGCGACAATATATTGCAATATTTCCAAATTATTTTCTCCATTACTGTCGTTATCATCCGTCGATGTGCTGTTAGGAAAAGGCATCCTGTAACATTTTGCATGGACTTGATCTGGATGAACATACAAAATTTCGCTGTTTAACGTAGCGCACTTATATATTTGAAAAATAGAAGATACCATGCCAATGTCATAAAAATCATGAATCTCCAAAAATTTTTTAACACCCAAACGAAAGGAGTTATTATCCACAACAATATTAAAGACGATACAGATCGATCCATCACGTAAGATGCAACAATTGTCACGTACATCTGTACCTAATGATATGTTATTAAATTTAATTTTATGATATTGAATACAATTATTATCATTATTATGCGGCATAGATACACGAATAGACGAATCAACATCTTGATTATTGCTTGTTCCATGAACTTCTATCTCTGCCATTCTATTAAAAAACTGTTGGAGAGGTACACCTGGTTTCCTACAATATTTCCTGAAAATTGACATATTATTTTCATAAGGAAATGCGGAAAATGAATCTAAACAACCAAAACGTCTCACATCGCTGATAAGATGAAGAAGACCGTGGACATTGTAAGTATTAAATGTTGGACCATATAGAGCTTCACTTCTATAAACAAATTTTTGTAGCGCAAGTTCTGCAAAGCTTAAGTGTTGTCTAGGCGATGAATTGCAGACCATGATTCTCATTGCTGCGTGTAAGAATAAAAAATGCTTATATAATCGTTCCTCTAATACACCGTACGTTACAACTGGGCCTGTATAAAGAAGAAATTGGCGAAATTCTGTCGCTTTATACTTGGAACATATATCGAGAGATCTGGGACGTCTTGCAAAATCAGATGGACAATATTCTTTAAGATTATTTAGTCTTGTAGACATAATATAGATGGATCTTCCTGATAACTTCGACAGACGTGAATATTTTCCGTATATCCATGCAGACAAGAGTTTTTTCATTACGCCCAAGCATACAAGGTGCATGTACTCAAAAGGAACTTGTGAAACCATACCTATTGGAAGCATTGATAATGGGGTTCTACCCTCTTTATGATGATCTTCATCTAAACACCTGATATATTCTTCATCTGTACGAAGAGGATAATTAATGCCATTGAAAACATAACGACCTTTATGACGTATCCCAGAGACTTTACACTTGGAACAAGGCTGGCACGATACATGACTACGATGATTCAAAATAAAAGCTCGAGCAGGTGCGTCAGCTATGAAACATCTTAATCGTATTGGTATCTTATTACCATGAAAATTAATACCTCCACTATATATGATTTTTTTAATATCCGCAATGAATTTTTCCAGGAAAATATTGGGATCAATTGGCTTATGCGTACCTTTATAAATTCCAATTACTATTGGTCTTGCATGTTGTATATTTGCAACTCTACATTGGATTGGCCAGAATTGAATGCTACCTGATTTATCTAAACTACATCCGTCAATATTGAAATCTAGTTCCAATTGATTAACCATAGATGTAATGGAAATATGTGAAAGATATTTAATAATACCTCTGCTTCTACATCAAAATGGATATATTCTCCTGGTTCTACATTAGACACGACAGCACGTATACGTGGTGTATCGAGAAGCGTTCTAACATCTTTCGGTAATTTATTAAAACAGGGATGTGTTCGAAGAAGAGATAATATGCTGTTACCTTGCATATGCGTTAGATTATTATTTACAAAGCAAGATGCTAAACGTTCGCGGAAAGATTCCATGGAAGTAATTTTGAAGGATGATGAAACTGTATCACTGGCATCAGAAACAGAAGAAGAAACTCCATCATCTATATTAATTTCACTATTATTAATTTCTATATTAATATCACGCCCGTAATTGCAAGTATCATTTATAATATTTGCAAAAGAGCTACAACATTCAGTAATTGATGGACCAGGAGCATCTTCAATATCACGATTGTTATTCAATTCTTTAATGGCAGTTTTGCATTTTAAACGATATTGCAAACGTAAATTTTGTCTAATTTCGTACATGATTCTACTTCGTTGTCTTGTGGATAAACTGTACAAAAATTTTCGCGACATAGTTGATTTTAACTTTGTTGTTTTCATATTTACGTTTTTTCTCGATGATATTACTACAAGCGACGTAATTTCTCCAGTCTCTGCTCAATATCTTGCAATATTACACTCTGCCTGCAATATTACAATCTTCTCAATATTCTTCGTTCACTATCGTTTACTGCACACCACTAATCACTGCAACGATCGAACTGAGAATAATCGAGGCTCGCGGCCTGTGCACGTGTGCACTATAACTGTAAGATTACGACCAATCACGAACTCGAACATCATGGCGCAGCCTATCCGAGAATATCGTTTTGGCGGTATAATATCACGTCATTTTTATCTTGGCGGGAACGAAAATGTATAGCGGGATATTATACCACCAAAACGATTTTCGAATAAGGACGCGTTCCACTTAATGACCGCAACGCTCACGGTATCATTTCATCCTTGTTGTTCACCAAAAGTTGAATAAAGACAGATGATGCTCGCGAGCGTTGCGGTTGTTGAGTGGAACGCGCCTTAAGCTGCGTTATGTTGCTTGAGTGTTGCTTTGTGGCGCGAATTATGGTACACTTCATATAATTTTTCTCTCTTTTTCATTTTTTTTTCAATGAGCGAATACATTCATCTCATTTCAAGATCCCAGACAGCACACAATATTTATAATATGATAAATATTCATAAATATTTTTTACTATTTATTTTTGGAAATATTATATAAATAATATTTTATACATATTTTGTATATAAACAAAATATAGTATATAAATATTTATCAAAATATTTGATAAATATTTTTGTGATTTTAAATTTAACAAATAAAAATTTATTGTATATAAATATCAAAAAGTATTATAAAAATATGTAGCAATATTTACAAAATATTATTATATTTATTTTTTAATATATTAATTATTATTTTATTTATTTAATTATTAATTATTATTTTATTTATTTAATTTATTTAATTATTAATTATTATATTATTTAATATATTAATATATTAAATATTTTAATATATTAAGAAAAGAAATCATAAAAACTTATTCGATATATAATTAAAATATAGACTAAATATTTTATAAATATTTATGGTAAGTAAAAAATAAATATAATAATATTTTGTAAATATTTCTTAAAATTTTTATACTTTTTATATTTATATATGATAAATTTTTATTTGTTAAATTTAAAATAAAAAAAATATTTTGATAAATATTTTAAAATATTCAAATAATTATTATAAATTTGGTACATATTTTATAAATATTTTGTGTACTGTCTGGGATAGTCAAAAATAAAATATTCAAATAATTATTATAAATATTTTATTGTATGTTATCTGGCATAGATGAGTAACGTTAAAATTTGTACTTATATTCTAATATTGTATTGACATATAATCCAAATTATTTATAAATACTTTGATGCACGAAGGGACCAAAAATGCGCGACAATTTAACATTTTCTTGCGACTTCTTAATTCCGTTTTATATAACAAAATTTATTATATTTTTGTAACATACATTATATTTATTATATGTTTATTTTATGTTTTGCTTTATTCTTTGTATATATTTAGTTTTGTTATTATTTAGTTTAATTGTAAACGTAAAATTTATATTAGTAATTAATAATATAGGTATTGATAATTTATATTATACATTTCAAAGTTATATTAATAAAATTTGTATTAATAAAAACATATTGTATTAATAAAATAAAATTACATATATTTGTATATGTCAGTTATTTCAAGAAAAAGATATAAACAAAAAAAGTTTATTAATAAATACGTCAAATTGATATACGTCAAATTTAAATGGCTTCAAAACAACAAAGTCTGTTTTGTTTTTGCTGACAATCTGCTGCCAGACTGCTCCGCGCAGATCTTGCTCGATTTCTGCTACCAATCTGCTGTCAGATTGCGCGCGCGCAGATTCTGCTCGGTTTGTGCTGCCAATTTTGTCAAGCACGTCAGCAAGCTTTGCTCGGTTTTTGCCACTAATTTGCTGTCTGGTTATGTCAGCAAGTTTTGCTCGGTTTTTGCCGGCAATCTGCCAGCTTAATCGGTAATAACAAATTTTGTACCCAATTTGTAGCCTTTTTGCTGATAATAATTTGTAGCAAGCGCTTGGCAAAATCTGTTAGAACAGACGTGGCTGACTGGGTATATAATAATAACATTATTTTATTACTTTTAGAATCACAATATACTGAAAATGTGACCAACCCTAAAGAGTGCTATGATAAAGATGATGTTAACTCAACTTTATTAGCAATCAACACATCAGGTACGAAGTTGAATTATAAAAAAAGTTAGTATAAAAATAATTCCTAGTTTACTTATAATTATATATGATATAGTTTGAGTCATAATGTTATTGAGTATGAAACAATTTATCATCATATACTCTTACACTTTTTCTCATATTTTTAACTTCCCAAATTTTTAAAAAATTTTGTATTTTTTTTATACACCTAAATGTTTTTTATAATAGAAGATTTTCAGCAAAAGACGTGTTATATTGTTCTCTATGTCTTTTGTTGGAAAACACTCGACCTTGACGCTCTTATAATTATTAGAAAAACAAATTGATATGATTTAATAGGAGTATAAGTAATTTTAAAATAACATATATAACGAATGTCTAATGTAGATCGGAAAAATAAAATGTATATTGACTTAGTTTACATCAATAGTTAAATATGCGTACTAAGTATATTATGGCCAATAACAATCATTCCTCGGAAGAATGGGATGACTGTGATTGATCATTATAATATAATTTAGTACGCATATTAAAATATCGGTGTAAACTAAATCTTTGTAATGTTATTGGCTGATATTATATGTAATAATAAAGCCATTACATATTATATCTGATATAAAAAATTAGATCAATAACTAAATCAATGTTTAAATTGTATTGAAATAGTATGGTAATTTTATTTTATTACTTTTAGAGCCCCAATGTACTGAAAATTTGCCCAACCCAGAAGAATGCTATAATGATGAGGATAATATTAACGATGATGTTAACTCAATGTTATCAACAAACAATATGCCAAATGTGAATTATGAACAAAGTTAGTGCAAATAGTTTCTATTTTATTTATGATTATGATATATTTTCATAAGTTCTATATTTAATTATTTATTCGGAAACATTTTTGCATTATATTTCGTTTTTATTTTTCTTTTTTTTATATTTTCAATCTAGAATTTTTCAAAAATTTCATCTTTTTCACACATACATGAATTAACTTTTTTCAATGTTTTATAAGAATGGAAAATTTTCAACAATTTGTCGTTAGAAAATTAATAAATTTGGAATTAAAAGTTAATAATATGAGCCAAAAAATGAAATTAATGAACACAAATCAAAAGCTTATATTAGATAAACTTTCACTTACTTCAATTTTCGAAATGGAACAAAGAGAAATTGATA
Source organism: Polyergus mexicanus (assembly GCF_030449975.1). Lineage (NCBI taxonomy): Eukaryota > Metazoa > Arthropoda > Insecta > Hymenoptera > Formicidae > Polyergus > Polyergus mexicanus. Next base: position 2,733,882 of record NW_027223345.1, read on the forward strand.
TTTTTGAAGATTTACCACTCAAAGATGAGAATAGTCTTCAACTCATGGAAACAAAATTAAAAAATGACATCTTACCGGAATCAAATGGTAAGTCAAATATCTATATTTCAATCTTAAAAATATTTCAGTATTATAAAATTTCTTTGAGAAAAGGGAGAATAATAGTTTAGGATCTGATGGACAATTTTGAAGAGAATATCAGTAGAAAAAATTTTAAACAAATTTTATGTATTGAATATTATTTCTTGCATGATAAAGTCATATCTATTTTCTAGATTATGTAATGTATTTGATCCGTGCAACATATGTAAATTTCTCAAAGATAGCAGATGCATATGTATATAAATTATATATTTAGATGAAACAAGTTTTTTTATAGAAATTTTATAAAAAAGCATTTACAAACATAGACTTCCGTTTCCGGTACGTAGAGTGTGACACGTGTGTATGTGGAAGGTGCTGTTTGACGGTGGTTGAGAGGAGAATTAGAGGGGCGACGAGAGAGAAGGGTTGAGTGAGAGCGAGTGGAGGTGAAAGAGCGAGTGAGGGAGTGAAGGGAGAACTGGAAGTGAGAAGGGAAGGGAATAAAAGGGCATTTACGAGCCGGCGGTTAGAGGCGAGTGGGCACGGAGTATAGGATAGGTAGAGCGGTAGACGCGACGGAGCGCTAGGGAAACAGCGCGCGATAGGGGAAAGTGGGGGTAGCGCTAATGAGCGGCAGAGCACGGAGCAAAGAGAGTAGATAGAGGGGAAACAAAGACAGTAAAATAGAGAAGAGAAGGAGAGTATAAGTAGAGAAAAGGAAACAAAACAAGAAGCTGGAAAAGGGAAACAAGGATAGATAAGCAGGGGAGAATGGAGAAAGGTGGGATAAAACAATCGAAAGAGAGAAAAGGAAGTGTAGGAGATATATCAGAGTTTTTGAAGAAGAAGAGAGAGAGAGAGGATAAGAACGGAGAGGAGTCTATTTTTAGATCAAGTAAAATCATAGTAAGATCACCAAAAGCAATGGGGGAGAGAAAGGAGGAGGATAGAGAGGGATGGGAGAGGCAATTGAGGGAGGAATTAAGAAAGGACATAATAACAGGGGTAAAATTGCTAGGAGAAGAGATAAGAGAGGATTTAAGAGAGATCAAAGATAATTTAGTGGGACAAGGAGAAGGGATAAAAAAGGAATTGGAAAAGATAAGGGAGGAATTTAGAGAGAGGGAGAGGGAATGGGAGGAAGAGAGAAGGGAAATGAGAGGAAGGATAGAAAATCTGGAAAAGAAATTAGAAAAATGGATAAAGGAAGGGAAAGGAAGAGTAGGCGAGGAGGGCAAGGAGGGAGCAGGGGTAGTAGGAGAAGGGGAATTAGAAACAAAAATAAAGGTAATAGAAAGAAAATTAGAGCGGAAGGAACGAGAGGATAGAAAGAGAAATATAGTAATTAGGAGAGTAGAAGTGGAAAAAGGAGACGTAAGAGGAGGAGTAGAAAAGATCTTGGAGATACTAGGAGTAAATATAAAAATAGAGAGTGTGAAAAGAGTTGGAATAACGACGGAAGGAGAGAGAGGAATGGCGGTGGTGACGTTAGGGAGCATGGAACAGAAAAGACAAGTTATGGAGAATAAGAAAAAGTTGAGGGGAAGAGAGGAAAGGATAGAAGATGATTTAACATGGGAGGAAAGAAAGGTTAGATGGAGGCTCAGGGAGATAGCCAGGAAAGAGGAAGGAGAAGGAAGGAGGGTACGGATAGGTAATGGGGGATTGCAAATAGATGGCAAATGGTGGAAATGGAATGAGGAAGAGGAAGTATTGAAAAGTGAAAGAGGGGAAGTGAAGGGGGAGAGAGTAGGGTATAGGAGAGAGAGACAGGGGGAATAAGGGGGAAGGTAGTTGAGAGGGGACTAGTAATAGAGACAGGGGAGAGGGAGGGGAGGACAAGTGGGAGAGTAATAAGGGGAGGGAAGGAGAGGAGAGGGGGAACAGAGAGACGTGGGGGGGGCGGTAAGGAGAAAGAGATATGGAAGATGGCTTTCTGGAATGTAGCAGGTTTAAAAAACAAAGATAAGGGATTTTGGGTGTAACGGTTCACCTTTCCCGTACGCCGCGGATCAAGGCTCGCCGGTGCCAGGATTCGGGAGAAGGGGGAAACTCCAACTTACTTTACCTTCGGGTAGTCGGTTTTAAACAAGTCTTTTTATTCCAGCAGTTATTACAAAAGATATTTAACACTTAAAGCTAAGCGCGAAGCAACATGCGGAAACGGTGCGCGTCCAGTGTTTCGTGCGTGAACGGTGGTCGCTCGCAAGGCAACGTGCAAGCACGGCGCGGACAGAGTTTTGCGCGTGGAGCTCGGGAAGCGAGCGTGGCTCAAGCGGCCGTGTTCCGCAGTCGCGGTGTTCGCATGCAATTAAACTACGATTATTATTCGTGGTACAGTACAGATCTTAAACACTACGGGGTGTCGCGGGGCCCTCAATGTAATTCCAACTGCCTGACTGCCTTATCCTTAAAAGGACGGGGCGTCGGCGTTCTCGGCGGTCTATCCTTAAAAGGACTGACGCTCCCGTAGTAGTTTGAGGGCCGTGGGTGAAGATAGAAACGGCGCGACACTGGCGGGAATCCTAAGGTCTAATTAACTCTCTAGTCGCGGTATGTACAATGCGGTCTTATAATACGAACAGGTCGCGGTATATATACAACCGGTGCTAGAATCTATCCGGGCGCGGTCTTACTGATTACGGTATTGGTACAACGGTATTACAAGGTATCGGGTCGCGGTATGTGTACAAAGCGGTACTGGAAGCTACTAGAACGCGGAGACCGAAGCGGTCTTACGATACAAACGGTCTTACGGTATAACGCGGTGCGAACTTATCGACTAGTAGGATGCGCCGTCCCAGCAACCGGGAAGCCCGGCATAACCACGGGTAGCCCGTGACCTGGTTTAACGCGGGGTAGGATGCGCCGTCCCAGCAACCGGGAAGCCCGGCATAACCACGGGTAGCCCGTGACCTGGTTTAACGCGGGGTAGGATGCGCCGTCCCAGCAACCGGGAAGCCCGGCATAACCACGGGTAGCCCGTGACCTGGTTTAACGCGGGGTAGGATGCGCCGTCCCAGCAACCGGGAAGCCCGGCATAACCACGGGTAGCCCGTGACCTGGTTTAACGCGGGGTAGGATGCGCCGTCCCAGCAACCGGGAAGCCCGGCATAACTACGGGTAGCCCGTGACCTGGTTTAACGCTGGGTAGGATGCGCCGTCCCAGCAACCGGGAAGCCCGGCATAACCACGGGTAGCCCGTGACCTGGTGTAACGCTAGGTATTAAGGTGCGCCGTCCCAGCAACCGGGTAACCCGGCGTAACTACGGGTAGCCCGTAGCCTGGTGTAACGCGGTATGGGTTTCGGATCTGGAGTTGTACGAGGTAGGACTCGGGATCGGGAACTGGAAACGCTATGTTTGCCGGAGCGCCTTATATACCGGCGGCCGGCCTCCCACTCACGCGAGTCGGTGCGTGGTGGGAGCGCGTGGTGGGGCGGCCCCACGGTGGGGCCGCGACACGGGTGTGGAAGTTTAGGGGCGCCATAGGCGCCGAGCCTCAAAATTGCGGGCGGCTGGTCGGCCCGCGAGGCTGGTAACGGTATCGTTACATGGGATATGATTGGAGAGTGGGATGTCATAGTACTCATGGAGACATGGGTGGACGAGAAAGGATGGAGGGGAGTAAAAAACAAGTTACAGAAGGGTTTTAAATGGGGGATGCAATACGCGAGTAGAAAGAATAAAAAAGGAAGAGCAATGGGAGGAATGATAATGGGGATAAGAAGGGAAAGGGAAATGGAGATAGGAGAAATTGAAACGACGGAGGAAGGGATGATGACGGGGACATTGAAAAGAGGAGGAGTGGAATGGAGAATAGTGGGAGTATATGTGAACGAGGACTTAGAGAGGAAGATAGAGGGTTTAAAGAAGTGGATGGAAGAGAGAGAGGAGGAAGGAAGGAGAATAATAATAGGAGGTGACTTTAATGCCAGAACTGGAGAAATGGGAGGAAGGGTAAATTTGGGGAAGGAAGAGGAAATTGGAAAGAATAGGAACTCCAAAGATAAGAAGAGTAATAGGGAAGGGAGGAGATTGGTGGAGGTGCTAGAGGAAACTGGATGGAGTATAGTAAATGGGAATATAAAAGGAGATGAAAAAGGAGAATACACGTATACCGGGGGGAGGGGAAACACGGTAATAGATTATGTATTAGGAAATGAAGGGATATGGGAAAAAATAGAAAGATTAGAGATAGGATAGGAACATAAACTCGGATCACCACCCGGTGATTTGCTGGATAAAAGGGGAAGACAGTTGGAAGAAGAAAAGGAAAGGGAGGCAGAAAGGCAGGAGAGGGGTTTGGAATGAGGAGGGGAGAGAGAAATTTAGGAGGGAAATAGGAGAAATAAAGATAGGAGGAGAAGAAGGAGGGACGGAGGAGGAGATAGAGAAAATGAATGAAAGGATAAAGAAGGCCTTGGAAGAGAGCGAGAAGGGGGAAGGAAAGGAAGAGAAAAGAAAGGGGGGGTGGTGGGATAAGGGGTGTATAGAGAAAAAGAAGGAAGTAAGGCGGAAGTTGAGGAAATGGAGGAGAGGAGAAGAAGAGAGAGGAAGGTATAGAGAGGAAAAGAGAGAATACAAGGAGATGTGTGAAAGGAAAAAGAAAGAGGAGGGAGAAAGATTAATAAGGGAAGCAGGAGAGGCGAGAACGGAAAGTAAAGTATGGGAGATAGTTAATAGGGAGAGGAGGAAAAGGAAAGGAGTAGAGGAAGGGATACAGATGAAGGAATGGAAGGAGTATTTTATGGGGTTATTAGGAGGGGTAGAAGAAAGAGTGCGGAGAGGAAGAGGGGGAAGGAATAGAAGAGAGAGGGAAAGGGAAATAGAGTGGGAAGAAATAAATAGGATTATGAGTAATTTAAGGTTAAACAAAGCTATGGGGTTGGATAATATACCAAATGAAGTATGGAGATACGGGGGAGAAGATATAAGGAAATGGGTATGGGAAACGTGCAACAAGGTATGGAGAGGAGAGGGATGGCCAGAGGGATGGAAGGAAGGGATAATAGCACCGATTGTGAAAAAAGGAGAAGGGGATAAAGTCACGGATTATAGAGGAGTGACGCTTATGTCAACGCTGTATAAAATATACACATCGATTCTGGCAGAAAGGTTAAGAGAGGAAGTAGAAGAGAAAGGTATAATACCAGAGAATCAGGCAGGATTTAGAAAGGGAAGAGGGGTGATGGACAATATATATGTATTGAATTATCTGGCGCAAAGACAGATTAGTAGGGAGAAAAAGAAATTAGTAAGTGTGTTTATAGACCTGAAAGCGGCTTTTGACTCAGTAGATAGGGGAGTGCTGGTAAGACAAAGAGTAGAGTGAGGATAGGAGAGGAAATAAGTGAAGAATTCTGGACGGGTAGAGGAGTGAGACAGGGTTGCCCATTAAGTCCGGTGTTATTTAACATAGTAATAGCAGATATGGAGGAGGAAATTGCCAGGGGAATTTGGGGTGGAGTTAAGTTGGGAGAGGGGAAGATATTCTCCATGGCATATGCAGACGATATAGTGCTGTTAGCGGAAGAGGAAGATGAGATGAGGGCAATGTTAGCAAGGACGGAAAGATATATGGACAATAAGAGAATGGAGGTGAACGTATTGAAAACAAAGGTCATGGTATTTAGAAAGGGAGGGGGTAGGAGAAAAAGAGTAAAGTGGATGTGGAAAGGGAAGAAGATAGAGGAGGTTAAAGAAATAAAGTATTTAGGATACGTGTTTCAGGCAAATGGTAGACAGGAAGGGCATGTAAAAGACAGAGTAAGGAAGGCGGTGGGAATTATGGGGCAAGTATGGAGTATAGGAAAGAGAAAATTTGGAAAAGATATAGGGAAGAGGATCTGGCTTTTTGATGTATTAGTTTGGACGGTGTTAAGTTATGGAGCAGAGGTATGGGGCTGGAAGGAGAGGGATAGAGTAGAGAAGGTAGAAGAAAGATTCTTAAAGTGGTTACTAGGAGTAGACAGGAGAACACCAGGATACATGGTAAGGGAGGAATTAAAAAGAGATAAACTTAGAAGTAGGGCGGCAAGAAGAGCATGGAATTTCGAAAAAAGACTAGAAGAAGGGAAAGGAGGGGGTTTAGCGAAGGAGTGTCTGGAAGAAATCAAGAAAAGAACAGAAAAGGAGAGAGGAGTATCGGAATGGGAGAAGGAAAGAGAGAGATATTTCAGTGAAAAAGGGCTAGAGAATTTGGCATGGAATAGAGAGGGAGAGGGAGGGATGATAGAGTATGAGGAAGTGGAAAGGAAAGACAAGGAGTTACAGAGGGAGGAGAGAAAAGAAAGGATAGAGGAATCGAGGTTTAATAGATGGTACAAGAGAATAAAGAGTGAGGGAATACCAAAGTATTTAAAAAAGGGTTGGTCGGAGAGGAGGTGGGGAAGGGTGACAAGATTTAGGCTAGGTAATGAAATGAGGGAAAGTAGGTATTGGGAAAGTGAAGAGAAAAAAGTATGTAGGGTGTGTAATAGAGAGAGAGAGACATGGGAGCATGTATGGGAGGGATGCGGGAGAGGAGAAGGAGAGGGGGAGGAAAGCTGGCAAGAGGCGGTGGAAAGAATATTAGGAGAGGAAGGGGAGGGGGAAGAATGGATGAAGGAAGTATTGAGGAGAAGGGAGGATAAGGCAGAGGGGAGGGAGGGGGAGGAAGAGAGGGAGTGAAAGAATGAGAGAGAGTGATTGAGAAAGGAAGGAAAGAGGAGAGAAGGTGAAGTAAAGGACTAAAAACCGGAAGCGGAGGTCCAAAATAGGTTAAGAAGAGTTAGGAATTTAGCGTGTGTGTGTGTATAGGCAGGAAGGAAAGATAGAATAAGGATAGCATAAGTTAGTTTAAGTAGTTTAAGTAATATAAGTTAGATTAAGGAAATGTATGTGAGACGCTAAGGGAGGTAAATATTTGTAACCCCTTTGGGGAACAATAAAGATATTCTATTCTATTCTATTCTATTCATTTACAAACATATATTTTGTGGAATATTTTTATTCAGAATTGCAGATCCTAAGTTATTTATATTCTTTTTCTCGTTTCGAGATGTTTTATGCAAAGAATAGTTAATAAAATATAATACTATATCATTTCGCTTATACATATTTCGAAAATAACTATTCATAATACTACTTTAAAATAATTTTGCTTAAAGCTGGCAAGGCTTGTCGCAATAGTGTGATGCACATTTTACGCAAATAATAGAGCAAACCTTGCCGTGCACGGCATGACAGCAAATTTGTCGCAAGAACAGGACAAACCTTGCTGTGCACGGGATGACAGCAAATTTGTGGCAAGAATAGGGCAAACCTTGCCGTGTACGGCATGATAGCAAATTTGTGATCATTCTCTATATAGGATGATTCAGAAACTCTGAAGAACGATAAATCTCGCAGAGAAGAATATTTTTTGTGAAGTAATCCCTCATGTTTTCTGGCGCGTCGTTTAAGAATATGCGACCGAGCAGACAAGAGTCTTAGGTGGCATTTATTATAATTATGTGTTACGTCCTGCCAACTCCACGATTCCTTCCTTCCGCGAAATTGCGGCAAGGATCGTCGATTGACAATAAAAATAAGTCTTTCGGTAAATAGAACATCTTGCACCACATAACGTTTTAAACTTTAAACATTTCATCACTTATCAGTAAATATATCTATGAGTAACCACGAGAAAAACAAAAAGAAATTAAGCCGATCAATAGATATTCCATATATAGACTTTCCAGCGAAAGAACAAATAAACAGCGAAGAGACGATGAAAACATCTTACGAAATATATAACAAAATAACCGCATCATCATCGATAGAAATCATAGACCTTTGCTCTTCACCTCAAAATCACGTGTGCAAAGGTCCATCGGAAAATGTTCACCTTCGACCAATCGTCGAACTATAAAAAGAGAGCCCGCGAGACTCCGCTCTCTCAGTTTTTATCAGAGTTCGACCCGATTCTTACGCCGCAAAGCGTCTGATTTCGGGATAATTAAGAGATAGTTGTTACGCCCTTCCGTCGACTCATCCTTTTTCGAGTCTGGACGTAACATACTGTTCTTAAATTTTGGGGGCTCGTCCGAGATTGTAATGTGCGATCTTTTAAACTGGAATGAGTAAAGGGACAAGAGATACAGCTGATAAAGACGAAGTAGAACGAAATCTAACAAATCAGAAACACATCACACTTCCACTCCTAACAAAACCACTAAAAACATTAATTTTTCATTAGATGAAACTGTAATTGAAAAAGATTTCGAAAAAAAGTTTAGCGAGTCAGCGGCCGAATCTCATTTTGCCGATTCCTGCGATAAGACTACCTGAATTTAATAAATCCGAAAAAAGGAAAGACCCGAGCGGTATCAGCAGCAACATGACTCAAAATAATCCTTTCGCTACTTTGAAATACGCGGTCGAAGCCGTCCCTTATTTTGACGGTCAAAATATTCCACTAAATTATTTTATTGAAGGATGTGAAGAAGCGAAATCCATGTTGCCTAGAGAGGCTGAATCACAGTTTACTAAAATAATAAGAACTAGGATAATAGGTGAGGCTCGCCGCACTATACAAGATCAAGGTTTTGATAGCGTTTCTCATTTAACTAAATATTTAAAACAAATTTATGGACCTGTAAAAAACGTTTATCAATTACAAGGAGAATTAGGTTGCATATATCAAAAGAGTGATGAAGATGTAATTAATTATGCAAATAGGGTAAAAATTCTTGGGAAACAAATTTTAGAAGCATATAGAAGTTCTGGAAACGTGTTATCTGACCAAAGTATTAAAGCATCATTAGAAAAAGACATGTGCAAATTTTTTATTAGAGGGCTAATACCAGAAATCGAGCAACGAGTTTCAAGAAATTTACCAGATGTACAAGCAACCGCAGCCGACACTATAAGGATAGAGAGAGAAATCCGAGCAATGACAGATTTACGACAGGGAATAGCAGGTAGACAAAAAACTAACAGCCTAAGGGAAACTTGTCAAATCTGTTATAAGGAAGGACATGTAGGTCCTTCCTTAACCTAACCTAACTGCAGAAAATATTTACAAACATCTCAGCAAGTTAATAACCAGATTGATTTAGGAACCGCGATATTAGTTTGTCAAATTTGTAAAAAACGCGGGCATGGAGCAGAGAAGTGTCGTTTCCGTGACCCACAAATCCGCCGACCGGTAGTTCAAGGAAGAATAATAACTTGTCAATTATGCTTAAAATCCGGTCATGATGCAAAATCTTGCCGACAGAATAATACTAATAACAATAAAATCTCGGTAATTTGTCAATGGTGCGAAAGACCCGGCCATTCTGCAAATAATTGCTGGAAGAAACAGAACGAACAACGTTATACGGAAGACAAAACTCGTGTATCTTGTCAAATTTGCAACAACTTTGGACACATTGCTAAAGATTGTCGATCAAAACTAAACCAACAAACGGGATCTAGGAATTCCTTATTCTGCCGCTATTGTAAGGAGCAAGGTCATCGTCTCGAAAATTGTCAATTACGCCATGCCAGTAACTTTCGAAAAAAAAAATGATCAGGGAAACTACAACGGCCCCTCGACGTCGGGTGCACAGCAGGGGTCCGAACGAGAGCCGCACCCGCCCAAAACTCAGGTAGCCAAGTAGACAAGGACAGAACTACCATAAGGCCCGCGATTGTAAACCTCGACAAACATAGTCGCGTGCCTACCGTTCAAATCAACATCGATAATTTAACTACTAGTATAACTTTTATGCTAGACACGGGATCTGGACCTAATATAATTAAAGAAAATCTCGTTCCCGAAGAAATAAATATTAATTACACTAATATCCTTAAGTTGAACGGTATAAATAATTATCATGTGTACATCTTAGATGAAATTACATTAACTCTTTTTGAAACACCGGTTATATTCCATATTGTATCTAACGATTTTCCAATTTCACAATCCGGCATATTAGGAAACGATTTCTTTAAACAAACTTCATCGAAAATAGATTACGCACAAGGGCACTTGGATGTCTCCGGAATCAACATACCTTTCTTATCGCCTGAAGCCATTATAGTAATTCCGCAATCCGAATCATTATTTTATGTAAGAATAGAAAATCCAGAAATACAAATAGGCTACATACCAAGATTAAAAATAGCACATGGAATTTATTTGGGAGATACCATCGTGGAAAATGTTTCTGGAAAAGCATATTTAAATGTTATCAGTACTTTAGATGAAGAGGCAGAAGTACATGTCCCGACCTTGCGCTTAAAACCATTGAGCGAATTATTAGATGACCATGATTCAAAGACCGAGGCTCTGAATAAGGAAAAAGAAGAAACCACTAACGGAACATTTATACATAATGAATACGATTATGAAGATAATATGGGTATCGAAAATGAAGGTGGAAATATGGATGAAGAAAATATTATTATCGAAGAAATTAATTATGAAGACGAAGAAACAACTTTAAACAAAGAAGAAAATAAAAATAAGAATAAAATTAAAAACGAAGACGAGATAAAAATTAAAATTGAGAGGAAAAATGAAAAAATAAACAATTCAAAAATCCCTGGAGAGGGAAATTACCAAACCTCTCCTGCAAATCCAATGAATCCAACCATTCCTGGAAGGGAAAGTTACCAACCTTCGAAGAGAGAAATTATCAATCCTCTTAAGAAGGGAATGATTCTATGATTTCGGAGGGAAATTTCCAAATCTTGTCAGAAAATCCTAGCTCCGTCGATTGCGAGGAGGAAAATTACCAAACCTCACTACATATTTCGACACAAACTCATTCCAAAAAGGGGAGAAGTCCTTTATCCTCCCTGGATATCAAATTTCCTAAGGTTGGATTATTTAAAGAAGAAAGTGAAAATGAATTAAAAACCTCTCATGTTACTATAAAAGACTTCCTTGAAGAGGCTCAAAAATATAATTTAAATATTAAAAATTCAAATTTACGAAATATGAAAAATAAAAATAAACCGTCTTCAAAAATCATTACGTTTTTGTCACATAAATCTCAAGAAATCTTAGAGAAATTCATGCGAAAACGCAAAACAAAATATAAAACAAAACAAGAAGTTGAAAAATATAATTTGCATAATCGTCTAACAATTTCCGAAGAAAAGGGAAAGAATCGATTCGTCAAAATCATAGAATCACTGCGTTTAGAACATTTAAACGAAGCAGAGAGAAAAAGCATTATAAAATTAATAACGGACAGTCAAGATCAATTTCATATTTCTGGAGAAAAATTAACCGCAACTCACGTTTTACAACATCGAATACCTACTACAGATGACCAACCAATAAACACTCGTCAGTATCGATTTCCGCAAATTCATAAAGAAGAAATAAACAAACAGGTAGAAGAACTGTTAGAAGGAGGAATCGTAAAACACTCACAATCGCCATATAACACGCCTATATGGATCGTGCCGAAGAAAGAAGATTCCAAAGGAAACAAACGATGGAGAATGGTATTAGATTTTCGCGCTTTAAATGACAAAACCATCGGAGACGCATATCCTTTACCGAATATCGTCGATATATTAGATCAATTAGGAGGAGCGAGATATTTTTCAGTATGCGATTTAGCATCTGGATTTCATCAAACAAAAATGAACCGCGAAGACGGTCATAAAACAGCTTTTACTACTCCTTTTGGACATTACGAATTTGACCGTATGCCGTTCGGTCTAAAAAATGTTCCGGCTACTTTTCAACGCCTAATGGACTTAGTGTTAACTGGGTTACAAGGCAAGGAACTATTTGTTTTTATGGACGATATCGTTATCTATGCAACCTCGTTAGAAGAACACGAAAGAAAATACAACGCTTTAATGGAACGTCTCCGAGAAGCTAACTTAAAACTTCAACCAGACAAATGTGAATTTTTAAAAACAGAAATAACTTATCTGGGACACGTAATCAGTAAAGACGGAGTAAAACCAGATCCGAAAAAATTAGAAGCAGTGCAACGATTTCCAAGATCTAAAACACCTAAAAATATTAAAGAATTTTTAGGACTTGCAGGATATTACAGACGCTTTATACCGAATTTTTCCAAATTTGCCAAACCATTAACGAATTTATTAAAAAACGACACCCGTTTCGAGTGGACCTCCGTGCAAGAAGAATCTTTCGAAATTTTAAAACAAAAACTATGCAAAGAACCAGTACTACAATATCCAGATTTTTCTAAACCATTTATTCTAACGACCGATGCATCAGGAATAGCCGTTGGAGGAATATTATCACAAGGAGAGATAAATAAAGACCTACCGATAGCATACGCCTCACGAACCTTAACAGATAACGAATTAAAATACGATACATACGAAAAAGAAGCACTAGCTATTGTATATTGCGTTAAACATTTTCGATCATACTTATACGGAAGAACATTCACTTTAGTCACAGATCATAAACCTTTGATGTGGTTTAAAAACGCACAAGACGCAAATATGCGAATACTTCATTGGAGATTAAAATTAGCAGAATACGATTATGAGGTTATATACAAAGCAGGAAAAACAAACGTAAACGCAGACGCATTATCCAGAAATCCTGTAAATATCGAAGAAATAGATTGTAAAATTATAAAAAACAAGAAACTTTTAAACCCTGATAATCTTAAAGATGCACGATTAATTGTCGAACTATTAGAAAAATCCGATAGCGAAGAAGAAGAAGAAGAAGATGACTATTTCCATTTATATCTTTCCGATATGGAGGAAAACGAAGAAATAATAGCTAAAAGCGATTTATTAAATAACAATAACGATATTCTTCCATTTACACTAACAGAACTAAATGAACCAGATCATTTATCAATTACCGAAAAGGCTTTAATACATGATCCTCCTGAACAAAATAAAATTCAAACAAGTCAAACTGCAAAACAAAATATTGAACAAAATAAAACAACCGACGAATTGCATAGCGACGGAGAAGAGATAGAAGAGACTGAAAAAAGAAACGACCCGCCGGATAAAGATTCTAACAGTGAAAAAGAAGATGAAGAAGAAGAAAATGGGAAGATATCAACAAAAATTTACAGTCAAGAAAAAGGAAACCCGCATTTATTGAGAATAGAATAATTTATGGTAACGTTATAGACTCTCGAGAATTATTATTTTTACGAAAAGATAACATGATATATTTCGTCAACAGGGAACACCTTTAGATTCAGGCTCACAAAAACTTTTTGAACGGAAAGAGCTTCCGAACTTAGGATTTCTTGTCTTAGGAAAAACTAAGGCTATAAAACATAAAAATCATTATCATCTGGTTTTATCCATCAGCGAGGGACAGCGAGAAGGCCCTACGACTACTCTTAACCAAATTGTTAAAATTTTAACAGACTTACGAAATATAATTGAAGATTTTAAATTAGAAACATTTAGTATCGCAAAAACCGAGTTTATTAATAATGTCCCATGGAATGACGTTAAATCACATATACAATCAATATTCGCTGACGCTCCTACTAAAGTTATTATTTGCCACGGACTAATTAAATATCCACCGAAGGACTTACGTTCCGTTATAATTAGTGAAATGCATTGCTTACCAACGGGAGGACACCGGAGAGTCACAAAAACTTATAACCGAATAAAACTAATTATTACTAGGAAAACTTAAAAGCAGATGTTCAACGGTATATACAACAATGTTTACAATGTCAATTGAAAAAACTAGTCCGAGTAAAAACAAAACAACCTATGATAATTACAGATACACCAGGATCTTCCTTTGATAAAGTAGCTATAGATATCGTAGGCCCTTTATCTAAAACCGAAAGAGGAAACAAATATATTCTAACATTACAAGATCAATTAACTAAATTTTGCATGGGAATACCATTACCGAATCAAACTTCCGAAACCATCGCAGAAGCTTTCGTAGACCGATTTATTTGCGTACTTGGAGCACCAAAAGCAATATTAACGGATCAAGGCAGAAATTTCCTTAGCGGCCTAATAAAGAAAATTGCAAAATTATTTAAAATTCGTAAATTTCGCACAACAGCCTTCCATCCTCAATCAAACGGATCCTTAGAAAGATCACATCACCCATTAGGCAAATATTTAAAACAATACGCAAATGAACAAAAACAATGGGATAGATGGATTAGCCTTGCTATGTTTAATTATAATACAAGTGTACATGAAGCAACAAAGCACATTCCATATGAACTGATTTTTGGAAAGATAGCACGTGTTTCATCGAACGAACTTCTACCTCCTGGGGATAAATTAGCAAATTACGAAGAATATTTAATAAATCTTGTCACTCAACTTCACGCAATTCAGAGAAACGCACGCGATAACGTAATTCAAGCCAAAGTTAGATCAAAAAATTATTATGATAGAAAAATCAACCCGCAAACCATTAAACCGGGAGATCAAGTATTTTTATTAAAAGGTCCAAAACCAGGTAAATTCGGAGATCAATATACTGGGCCTCACGAAATTCTAGAAATAAAAACAACGTAAAAATTAGAATAAAGAAGAATAGTCGAATTGTACACTTACGAATTTCGTATATCAAACCTACCGATAAAAAATAATTATCTAAACAAAGAAATAATTATCTAAACTTTCAGATGGACCACTACATTAAGCGACTAATTGCAATACTGATAGTGCTAATAAAATTCTTGGAATCATAGGGTATGACTGTGGGTCTTCTTCAGCAAATCTAACGACACTATCCTTATTAACAATCGAAGAGTGCGACATTCCACCCCAAAATGTTAAACACGAACAAGCATATATACAATTACTCCAAATTAATGAATTCGAATCCGTAAAAGTAATACAGTGTAAAGTTGAAATTGATCGATTAATAAAAAAATGTGGAATGTTCTCTCACACCATGGATATATATAATGGGAATAATTCATACATAGAAGAAATACCCCGCGATATATGTAAAAGAATGCACAACTATGGTAGCTATCAAATGGCAAATACCTATATAACTGGTTTAAAATCAAATCAAATCACAACACGCCAATAACACTCGCTGGTAGTGTGGACAACGACGGAGGTTGTATCGGAGGAGCATATTCCGATCCTTACGGAACATGGACAGACGTAATAGTACTCGCAAGCGTAAGAATTACACTACAAGATTATATCGCAGACATAAAGATAAACACTAATCGAGTGCAGCTCAGGTCGGGTGTAACATGTAAATTCGGCTCTACATATTGCACAGACGTAGAGGGAGGAAATACGTATTGGGATCCAGTACCTACCAATACTTGCAAACTTTATAATTTCGGAATATTATTCGAGAGGTACGCATACAAAATAGACGATAAAGATAAAGATCATCCGCAAATAGTTTACTCTTTAACCACACAAGACACAGTATTCGCACTGACTAGCAAAGGAAAATACAATACATGTGGATATTCATTAATAACAACAGAACATCCTAAACTATTAATTTTCGAGACCGTACGCGGCACCACTGTTTTTTAAAAACAATCTGGAATCTCAAATCTCGATATCTTTACCTATATGAATTCTAAGTCCGTATACGTAGAGAAACACGTCCGCACTCAAAAATAAACGAACTTTATAGAAATTTATTATTACATCAATGTAATTTAGAAAAGCGAATGCTACATAACGCATTAGCAATAGCTACTCAAGCACCTGATATTTTCGCGTATCATCTAATGAAAGGACCTGGATATATGGCTTTTTTAGCAGGGGAAGTAATTCACATAGTCAAATGCGTACCAGTGGATGTAAAACTCGCAAGAACAAAAGAATGTTACGACCAACTACCAGTAATCCGGGAAAATCGAACACATTTCTTAACTCCTCAGACTCATATATTATTACAACACGGAACACAAACTGCATGCAATCCATTTGCACCTGCCATGTACCTCTTAGGAGATTCATGGTACAAATTTATACCTAATCCGGTAGATACTTTACCACCAACCATTATGAAACCACTAACCAAGCCTACTTGGAAGTACATCAACCCAGGGTCACTAGCCACTAGCGGCATATATTCTGAAGGAGAGTTAAGAGATCTTAGGGATTGTTATAGCCCGAACAGGCTATACACGAATTATTAAATATACTATTCTAAATACATATTATTTTATATGATTGCTCAACGTGTAACGCGAATACAGATCACGTTACGAGCGTTGACCGAACAAAGCGCTGACAACGCGAGCCACGCGCTAAGCCCGAGCGACCGTGCAATCATTTCATTGCAAAAACGCGGAAATCAGGGCAAGCGGAAGAAGGACATTGCGAAAATGCAACGTAGAAGTCCTACTTAAAGGCGAAATAAAAAGGAATAAAGAAATTGCGAAAGTGCAAGCAAAGAAGTCCTACTTAGAACTTCTTAGCTTGCATCCGGATATTGCCAAAATCAAGCGACACGACACACAGCCTTGTCGCTAAACGACCCCCTCCCGGGAAGCCAAGGGGAGTTAATAAAAAGGCCCACCGCTAACGAACGGCGGGCAGTCTTGATCATTAATTAATATTACGCGGGTAGTCACAATAACTACTAAACGGACAGTCTTTACCGTTAATATTACGCGGGCAATCTTTATTCCTTTACGCGAGCAATATCTCTAACAACCGCGAGTGTCAAAACGAGTATCAATAATTATTCAAATATTGAATAGCCACGCAGTCGGCAGAAATATATACGAAGAAGCGAGAGGCGAGTCTCGAGACCGAAACTCGACTCTAGACACGCGCACGTTAAGATATCCGTTATCGTGATACGCGACGCGAGCGAAAGTGCGGAAACATTGTAATCAAGTCACAAATAAAATAGATATTAATATATTTATTTAACTGAAAAGGTGTCATTTTAAACAAATAACAACAGTGAAGTTCTCAGGCGGAGCCCGAATTCCCAAATTCCTTCCGGCAAACGATCCCAACTACCGTGCCTCTCCGGAGGCACAACATAATTTGGTGGCAGCGGTGGGATCTGCCGGGGCATTGCCAGAACTAAGCAAGACCTGCAAAAGACACGGTTGTGTTAAAAAGCGGGCACGCCAACAATCAATTCAATTGAAGTTGACGGACGGAAGCAGCAGCTAAGCCTTCCCCAAGACCTGCAAGGCACCCAGAGTGTAAACAGGACAGGCACGCCAGCACACGTAAAATGTAAGCTGACGAAAACTACAATCAACGGAAGACACCGCACGGACAACAGAACAAGCATCGCCACAACAGCTGTAGCAAAAACGTGAACCGCCAAGCATCGCGACCTATGATAACTCTACAGACAACGCACCGACGCCGGACAACGACCGCCGTACGACGAGCATCGTCAGCCGTATCAGCCGCCGAGCGAAGGACTGCAGCGTCAGCAACCTACTGACACAGCGAGCGATCATGCGAGCCGTTATACTATTGTAAGTCCGAAAAATTTAATAAATATAATAGCGTGAATGTCGGAAGGTTCTAATATACCGAAACCGATAACGAACCGATCGTGGTTACTGAGTGAACCAGCCCGACGAGCGATTAAATTAAGCTTAGCACCGCGAGAAAATCCTTATAACGTGCGAAAAAACTTAGAAACTCAATACTCGAGTGAAAGCGAGCCCGAGTTACCGGGAAACGTCACAGAACGCGAATTTCCATTTTACAATTTGGACGAAAGCCTACTCCCGCGTAATACGACTGACCCCACTGACGACACTCAACGCGAGACTAGACGTACGCGACCGTATATTAGTAGAACTCCAAGTAGAGTATCCCTACGGCGCGAATTTTCATTAACTTCCTACGAGAGCGATCTATTCGATCCGGAAGAAATTTATAGCCAACAAGAAAGTAATATGGCCGAATCGCGAAATCCGCAAGAAAACACTCCCGCGAACCCGCCACAAAGCGCGGTAGACGAGGAAATAGAAAGAATGCGACGATCCATTCATCAAATGAACCGAAATATAGTGGAGGCTGATCACACACCACCCCACGAAACAAACCGCGAAGAAAAAGAATTATACACAGATAATCCACATTTTGAATGAAATACGCGCGGACATCCATTCGTTAAACATACGAGTAACGTGACTAGAGAGCGCGGACGCGCAATTACCCCGTCATACAGACACTAACAGGGAAAACGATAACAATGCGTTTGAAACAACATATGGGCGAACGGGACGCGATATCAGAAATCGACGAAGCGTCGCCCCGAATTATCTACCGTTAAAGGAAGCGAGAATAATGATCCCCGAGTTCGACGGAACCTCGCGACATAAACTGCAAGAATTTTTAAACGCGTGCAAATACGCTGTTCAGAACATAAACCCCGCAGACGAAGAATCGTTAATTTAAGCAATCTTATTTACAAAATTAAAAGGGAAAGCGATGCAGGACTTTGAGACGCGAGATATACAAACGTTCGACGAATTAAAGCAGCAACTCGAGACTTGTTACCAGTCGAAACAAAGCACGACACATTTACAGATCGAATTCAACTCGCTAAAACAAAAGCCGAATGAAACTGCGCACGCGTTCGGACAACGCGTTGATCTACTAGCGATGAAATTATACGATTCGATGATCAAAGGAAAAGAGCATTTCGCATTATCAAAACGCACGATTCAACAAACAATCCAGCGCAAGCATTAATAAATTACCAGATCGGGCTGCACGACGAATTACAAGTGCTCGTACGCGCACAGCGATATACGACGCTCCAAGAAGCGATAACGGGCGCGAGCGCCGAAGAAAAACTCAGACCGGGAACAGCGAGAACAAGTGGTTTTGTTAATAAAAATAAAACCGAATTAAGTTACTCGCGAAATAGTCGAAATCCGACACCGCAATGCTTTAAATGCGGAAAAAACGGACATTTCGGACGCGATTGCCGTAGCAGCCGATACGCGCTCCCGAAACTGGAAAAACCCTCGCGAATAAACGCGATAAGTAAATACTGCTCGCATTGCAAAAAGAAAGGACACAGCCGCGACGAATGCTGGAATCTAAAAGGGAAACCGAAAAATAGTACAAATAAACTAAAAGTCGGAAATCAGCAAAAAACGCGCGACGAAAATATACGCGATCGAAAGAAATCGCGACAACATAAAGGAAACGCCGATAGCGCAAGTAGCAGTAGCGAAGACGAGCAGGAGGAAACGAGAAAGAGACAACCGCGACCTGCATCTGAGTATCGCGTTACGCATATTAAAGATATGCCACGCGCAAAGAAAAAGACGGACTTATTGCTAATAACATTACCAATGCGACAAGCGAAAAACGAAAAAATACAGATGTTGTACGATTCAGGATCGACCATCTCACTAATAAAATGGAAACATTTAAAGGACGACGCATTGATACACGAAGATAAAATCGCGCTCACAGGCATAACCGGACATAAAATACACACCATCGGAAAAATGTACGCCACAATCAAGATAGAAAACCATAAGGTAAAACATGCATTTTACGTGGTAAAGGACGATATTCCGATCGAATATGAAGGAATACTAGGAATTGATTTCCTTCGACAACATTCGGTGTCCTGCGATTATAATAAAAATCAATTAAAAATAGGAAACGCCGTACTAAAGTTCCATTCGCTTAACAAAACGATTCTAAAACCGCGCAGCGAGACCATCGTAAAAGCGACAACAAATCAAAATCGGATAGGAATAGTACGAGCAGAGGAAACAGCTCCAGGAATCTACCTTGGAAACTGCTTAGTAGAACCAAAAAATTACACGTGTCCCGTTAGTATTATAAATTCAACCGATATGGAAGTCGAGATACAGACGCCAAACGTCACCCTCGAAGACATAGAACGCGAGATCGAATCTAAAATACATACGGTGGAAACAAGAAAAAATTTTAAGTATACTAACTCGAGACACGGACAAATATGACAACTACTACAAACGCAACATTTAAATACGGAAGAAAAATAGGCACTCCTACGGATATGCGAAGAATATTACAATACATTTCAGTTGGACGGAGAACCACTGACGTGCACCGCGACGGTAGAGCACGAGATAAACACGCGCGCCGTCACCTCGCCGGTGAACACGAGACCGTATCGTCTTCCCGAGAAGCACAAAACGGAAGTAAATAAACAAGTGCAAGAAATGCTAAAAAATGGCATAATCCGAACAAGCGCGAGTCAATGGAACGCACCCTTATTAGTGGTACCAAAAAAGGCCGACGCATCCGGAAAACCTAAGCTCCGAGTAGTAGTAGATTTTCGGAAGCTAAACGATTTAACAATAGGCGATTCATTTCCACTGCCCAATATCACCGATATACTGGACCAGCTAGGAAACGCTAAATATTTTACTACACTAGACTTAGCGTCAGGATATCATCAGATACCGATGGCTGAGCAAGATAAACAAAAGACAGCTTTTTCAACGCCCTACGGACACTATGAATTTAATAGAATGCCGTTTGGATTGAAAAATGCGCCAGCAACATTCCAGAGATTGATGAATTCAATTCTAACAGGAATGCAAGGACTTAAATGTCTAGTTTATTTAGACGACATCGTCATATACGGATCGAGCCTAGAGGACCACAATAGAAGACTCAAGGAAGTACAGAGACTCCGAGAAAATAATCTATAATTGCAACCAGATAAATGCGAGTTTTTGCGCAAAGAAGTAATTTATCTAGGTCACATTATTTCGGAGAATGGAATATCTCCGGACCCGTCAAAGTTAACCGCAATAAAAGAATTTCCGACGCCGAAGAAAGTAAAAGATATAAAATCTTTCATAGGACTAGCCGGATACTACAGAAAATTCATAGAAGATTTTTCAAAAATAGCCAAGCCACTAACGAAATTAACAAAGAAAACGGAAAAATTCGAGTGGACAATGGAACAGCAAAATGCTTTTGAAATATTAAAAGAAAAATTAATGACTGCGCCAGTGCTAACGTATCCAGATTTCAATCAAGAATTTATAGTGACCACCGATGCTTCCGACTATGCAATCGGAGCAGTATTGTCACAAGGAAAAGTAGGTAATGACCGACCAATTGCTTACGCCAGCAGAGTTTTATCGCGAGCGGAGCAGAATTATAATACAACAGAGAAAGAATTACTGGCAATTGTATGGGCTGTAAAACACTTTAGGCCATACATATACGGTACGAAATTTAAAATCGTAACCGACCACAAACCATTAATCTGGTTATTTAATGTGAATGATCCCGGATCAAGATTAATCCGATGGAGATTAAAACTCGAAGAATATGATTATGAAATCATTCATAAGGCCGGACGAGCGAACGCGAACGCCGATGCACTGAGCCGCAATGTAACAAGAGAAGCGCATAAAATAGAAGAGGAAGAACGAGAAATCCTCGCAATAGAAGAAGAAACAAACTCCGACGAAGAAAAAATATACACAGAGGAAGACAAGAAACAGATATTATATGAATATCATGATGCACCCACAGGAGGACATCAAGGAGTTGAACGCATGATAAAAAGAATCCGCCTAAATTATAATTGGCCAGGAATAACGAAAGATGTAGAAAAATACATCGCAAAATGCGAATTGTGCCAGAAAAATAAATTATCGCGAAAAAATAAAGTACCGTTAATAATCACGGATACGCCTACTAAACCTTTCGAAAAATGCGTGTTAGATATTGTAGAACCGTTAACAGTTACAACAAATGGAAATAAATATCTCTTAACATTCCAAGACAATTTAACGGAATTCAGCAAAGCGATACCGATTCCAAACCAAGAAGCGAACACGGTTAGTAAGGAATTCGTTACAAAAATTGTACTTGAACACGGAATATCGGAAAAAATTTTAACGGATCAAGGCACAAATTTCCTCAGCGAAATATTTAAAAATACATGTAAATTACTAAAAATAAATAAAATACAGACAACTGCCTATAATCCGGAAAGTAATGTCGCGTTTGAACGATCGCATCGAACATTAGCTGAATATTTAAGACACTACATAAACGAAGACCAGACAGACTGGGACGAATGGATACCGTTCGCAATGTTCACATATAATACGACGCCACATACAGCTACGGGATATACACCCGTCGAATTAGTGTACGGGCACCAAGCGGATCTACCTACGTCACTGACGAGACCACCTAACCGACATACAATTACAACGATTACGCGCAAGAATTGAAAGAAAGATTATGGGCAACGAGTCAGCTTGCAAAAGAGCATATTAAAGAAGAAAAAATTAAAGCCAAAAAACAGTACGACAAAGGTACTAAAGAAATAAAATTTAAAGTCGGCGACAAGGTATTAGTACACGACGAGACGCTCCGACGCGGACGATCTGAGAAACTTGAATCCCTATGGACCGGACCGTACGTAATAATCGAGAAAAATTCGGACGTGAATTATACAATTAAGAAAGGAAGAAAAGCGGTACGCATGCATACAAATAAATTGAAACAATTTATAGAAAATTAAAATAAGAAACGATTATATCCATATTATATACGGGAAAAATATTGTATATTAAAATAAGAAGAAATTTTGTTTTGCGAAAAACGTCACTTTTACACCTCCGTTTTTCTTTTTCTTACGGGAGAGGGATGTTATAGCCCGAACAGGCTATACACGAATTATTAAATATATTATTCTAAATACATATTATTTTATATGATTGCTCAACGTGTAACGCGAATACAGATCACGTTACGAGCGTTGACCGAACAAAGCGCTGACAACGCGAGCCACACGCTAAGCCCGAGCGACCGTGCAATCATTTCATTGCGAAAACGCGGAAATCAGGGCAAGCGGAAGAAGGACATTGCGAAAATGCAACGTAGAAGTCCTACTTAAAGGCGAAATAAAAAGGAATAAAGAAATTGCGAAAGTGCAAGCAAAGAAGACCTACTTAGAACTTCTTAGCTTGCATCCGGATATTGCCAAAATCAAGCGACACGACACACAGCCTTGTCGCTAAACGACCCCCTCCCGGGAAGCCAAGGGGAGTTAATAAAAAGGCCCACCGCTAACGAACGGCGGGCAGTCTTGATCATTAATTAATATTACGCGGGTAGTCACAATAACTACTAAACGGACAGTCTTTACCGTTAATATTACGCGGGCAATCTTTATTCCTTTACGCGAGCAATATCTCTAACAACCGCGAGTGTCAAAACGAGTATCAATAATTATTCAAATATTGAATAACCACGCAGTCGGCAGAAATATATACGAAGAAGCGAGAGGCGAGTCTCGAGACCGAAACTCGACTCTAGACACGCGCACGTTAAGATATCCGTTATCGTGATACGCGACGCGAGCGAAAGTGCGGAAACATTGTAATCAAGTCACAAATAAAATAGATATTAATATATTTATTTAACTGAAAAGGTGTCATTTTAAACAAATAACAAGTGAAGTTCTCAGGCGGAGCCCGAATTCCCAAATTCCTTCCGGCAAACGATCCCAACTACCGTGCCTCTCCGGAGGCACAACACATAATTAAATGCATATATTTGAAATAGTGATCGTTCATTATGTTTCAAAACATATTTTCTAATATTAACATTTATTTTTATGAATGATATATTTGGGTTTAACTGTTATTAAATGTATGTATTTGAAATAGTGTGATTGCTCATTATATTTCGAGATATATTTTCTAACATATGATGTTTAGATTTGACTGTTACAAAAATCTATTTTTACATTTCTCTTCACATTTAAATACATAAAAAAATGCAGTTTTATTATATGAGTAAATGAAAAAAGCTATATATTTAAAAACAATTTATTTAGAATACTGATATACATACACACACATATATATAGATAATTGAATATTTATATTTGAAACTTATTATTTTTTTAAAGATATATTTTCTAACATTAGTTTTTAAAAAACAATATTTGGGTTTGACCGTTATGAAAAGCTTTGTTTTTCTTATCTACTAAATATATAGCTTTATGAATGTAGCTTTTTAACCACACGATATAGAATAAACTGCAAGCATGTATTTACATAATTAGGTAAAAACTGTATTCTTGTCATGTATCTAATATGTGTAAGAACAGAATATCGTAACTCAAAATCGAATAACGTAATTACGACCTATAAAAGTAAAAAAGGAGCACAGCGCAAATTCAGCACTTTGTAAGCTGTTGCGCGCGCTCCCAAAACCGCGATTAAATGCAAGATATGCAATTCGTTGCAATATGCAATTAAGAAATCGCGACCTAATACCGAAAAACCACCTACTTTCGGACCATAAAAAGAGAGGTAACGAGTACCTCGAGACCGTATTCCGAAACTAAGTGGTGACGTACTTAAAGAAACTGTGAGATTCTGCAAGCGCCGACACTGTTACATCGCCGGAGCATCACCAAACCGAACTCTACGATACGAAAGCTGTACAAATAAATCTCTTTGCACGGAATCTTTGCCTCGTGTTTCTCGACACTCGGAGTCCCTACTCCTAAGACGAGCCGAACCCTTGGATCATCCCCAAAAATTCCGTTGTACCCGGAGAGGCACAACAAAATTGGTGGCAGCGGTAGGATTGGTCCAGTTAAAGGAATAAATAAGAATATGTGGGATACGCCCAACTATTTCGAGACACAATCAATAACAAAAAATTGATTGAGCAAATCAGCACAAAGTGCGAGCCAAAACATCGTCAGTGCCTGAGAGAACCGGAAGAAGAACCGTGACAAAAAGCTGAAGCGCAAAGGAAGGAGCAATCCAACGCAACGCCCAGCAACTAGCCGATCGTAGCAAACCGAGGACGCCGCCCGTGCAACGGAAAACTCACCGACGCTGACCTACAGCAACGTGCACCGCCGAGCGATCCAACCACAACAGCTGACCGTGCAGAACCAACGAGTAAGCGAAAGAAGAATGCGTACCATCGTTATACTGTAAGTCAAAAACATTGTACAATAAAATAGCGTGAATGTTGGCACAACCGAAAAGAGTTACGTTCCACCGACCGCGATTTTTAAGCGCACCAGCGCGACTAGCAAATAGGTTCGGCTTTGTAAACCCCGTACAAGTAATCGAAGGAGCGGTCCGCGGCATTCGCGATAACGTACGGAGAAATTTAGATAACCATTTTTCAGGCGAGAATTCACCAGAATTAGGATCCCGCGAACTAAAAATAAACCAAGTAATGGAAAATACACTCCCGCCTAACAATAACAATAACATAATAGAAGTAGACGGACCTGATATAAATCGTACATCCGTCGAACGCGTTGCCGTTAGGAGAAATTACTCTCCCGTATTATACGACAATAGCATCTTCAAAGCAAATAACGAAGAAAACATGCAACGTAATCCATTACCATCAACTGCCCCCCCCCCCCTCCCCCGAAGACGGTTATAGGGAAATAGAACACTTGCGAGCACAGGCTAGAAATAACGCCGCCGCGGATTATGAAGACGCCGGACGTCCTCTCGAAGATCCGAGCAATGCACTGATAATCGAAATCGTGCAAACCGTTCGAGAAATGCGAGAAGAAATAAGAGAATTACATGGGCAAATACACGATCTACGCGCAAATCAGGAAGATGTAAATAGAACGCGAACGATACCAAATGACACTAATCTTGTCACATACGGACAAACATTTAACGATGTTCGAAATCAATCGGCACCTTTAAACGGTCATTTACGATTAAAAGAAGCAAGAGATATGATTCCGGAATTCGACGGGAATTCACAAGCTAAACTTAAAGAATTTTTAAGCGCATGTTCATACGCGATAAAAAATATTAATCCCGCAGATGAAAGAACATTATTAGAAGCAATACTTTGCACAAAGCTAAAGGGAAAAGAATACTGAATGGAAGTATAAAGGGGGACGAGGAAGGAGAGTTCACATACACCGGGGGAAGGGAAGAGACAGTTATTGACTATATTCTAGGTGACGAGAAGGTAAGAGAAAAAATAGAAAGACTAGAAATAGGAGAGGAGGTGGACTCAGATCATCACCCGGTGATAGCGTGGGTGAAGGGGAACACGAGCAGAGGGATGAAGAGACAAGGCAACGTCAGGAAAGGAAAAAGGGGGGTATGGGACGAAAAAGGGAAAGAGATGTTTAGGGAAGAAATGGGAAGTGTGTGGAGAGGAGAGGTTGAGATACAGGAGGAAATAGAGGAAATGGGAAAGAGATTTAGGAAGACATTAGAGAGATGCGAGGAAAAGAGGGGAAAAGAAAAAAGCTCTAGAAGGGGATGGGGAGTGTAGGGAGAGAAAAAGAGAAGTTAGAAGGGAGTTGAGAAGATAGAGAACAGAGGGAGGAGGAGGAGATAGTTATAGAGAAAGAAAAAAAGAATATAGGGTTCTATGCGAAGAAAAGAAAAGAGAGGAAAGGGACAGGATGATGAGAGAAGCAGGGGAAGTAAACACAGAGAGAAAAGTATGCGAGTTAGTAAGAAAAGAAAGGAAGGGAAGGAAAAGGGTGAATGAGGATATAGTGATGGGAAAATAGAAGGAATATTTTATGGATCTGTTAGGGGGAATGTAAGGAAAAGTGATAAGAGGAGGAAGGGAAAGGAGAGAGAATGGGGGAGATGCAAAGGGAGGGTTAGAATGGGAAGAAGTTAAGAGGGTGATAGGAGGGCTGAAAGAGGGAAAGCGATAGAAATGGATGGGATACCGAACGAAGTCTGGAAGTACGGGGGGGAAGAGCTGGAAAAATGGGTGTGGAAGGCATGTGGGAGGGTATGGAAGGGAGAGTGGTGGCCAGAGGAATGGAAAGAGGGCATCATTAAACCGATAGTGAAAAAAGGGAGGGGAGTAGAAACAAAAGATTATAGAGGAGTGACGCCAATGCCGTCAATTTATAAGATATACGCGGCGGCATTAGGGGAGAGATTGAAAGAAGAGATGGAGACAAAAGAGGTGCTGTCGGAAAGCCAAGCGGGGTTTAGAAAAGGAATGGGAACAGTAGACCAGATATACGCGCTAAACTACCTAATTAACAAACAGATAGGTAAGAAAAGAGGAAAAATGACGGCGGTATTTATAGATCTGAAGGCTGCATTTGATTTGGTAGATAGAGAGATTCTAATAAGGGTGATAAGGGAAAGGGGTATAAGAGAAGGATTGGTGAAAAGGATAGAAGAAATAGTAAGGGAAACAAAAAGTAGGGTGAAAATAGGAGATAGGACGGGAGAGGAATTTTGGACAGCGAGAGGTTTAAGGCAGGGATGTCCACTGAGTCCAATGTTGTTTAACGTTACCCTGGCGGACTTAGAAGAGGACATGACAAGATGCGGCTGGGGAGGAATACGATTAGGGGAAGAAAATATATATACACTGGCGTACGCTGATGACGTGGTGTTAATGGCGGAAGAGGAACAAGATATGAGAGCTATGCTGAGTAGATTAGAGAGATATCTGGACAAAAAAGGTCTGGAATTGAACGCGGAAAAGACGAAAGTAATGAGATTTAGACAGGGAGGGGGGGGGACAAAGAAGATAGATTGGAGATGGAAGGGGAAGAAATTAGAAGAAGTGAAGCAATTCAAATATCTGGGGTACACCATACAAAAGAATGGAGGGCAGGAGGCGCACGTGAAAGAGAGGAGAAGAAGGGCGGCTATAGTGATGAGGGAAGTTTGGGGAATCGGGAAAAGGTTATGGGGAAAAGACTGGGAAAGGAGAATATGGCTGTATGACACATTGGTGTGGACGGTAATGGGATATAAAGCAGAGATATAGGGATGGAAAGAGAGAAAAAAGATAGAGGGCACACACGATAAGTACTTGAAATGGACAATGGGAGTAGACTGGAAAACACCAGGGTATATGATTAGGGAAGAGACAGGGAGAGGGTTGATGAGAGGAAGAGCGGGAAGAAAGGCGTGGAATTTCGAAAAAAGACTAGAGGAAGGGAAGGGAGAAAAAATAGCTAGAAGATGTTGGTTAGAGATGAGGGAAAGATGGAAAAAAGGGAGGAGAATAGGGGCATGGGAGCAGGAAAAAGAGGAGTTTCTTAGAGAAAGAAGGGTACAAGACGAGGAGGAAGAAGAAAGAGATTATGAAGAGTTAGAAGAGAGAGATAGGAGAAAGCAGAAGGAAGAAAGGGAAAAGAAAATAGGAGAGTCGAGGTACAATAAGTGGTACAGAAGAGTGAGGGGTGAGGGCATCCCGGAATATTTGAAAAAGAGATGGGCGGAAAGTAGATGGAGAAGAGTATTAAGATTTAGAATGGGAAACGAAATAAGAGAAGGGTTATACTGGGAGAGAGAGAGGAGAAGAGGACATGCAGAGTGTGTGGAGGAGTGGAAGAGACATGCGAACATATATGGGAAGGGTGTACGGGAGAGGGGAGAGGAAGGGAGGGCAGCTGGCAGGGTGCTGTGGAAAGGATGCTGGGAGGAGATGGAGGAGGAGAGGAATGGATAAAAGAGGTAGAAAGAGCGTGAGGGGGAGAGAGCAGGGAAGGGGGAAAGGTGGAAGAGGGAAGGAGAGGGGAAAGGAGGTAGTAAAAGGGGTGAACGTGTGAAGGTGGGGTGGAGGGAAAGAGTGAATGGGGATGGAAAGGAAGGTGAACAGGGGTAGGGAGGAGTATGAGAGAGAGAAAGAGAGGAGGATGAAAGAGAGAGTGAGAGAGTGAGTGGAGTGAGTGTGAGAGAGAGAGAGAGAGAGATTGATCGATTGATCTTTATTAGCTTTCTCAGCTATTTGTAATACAAATCTAGTTTACATTAATTACAATATACTCCTTTAACATTCGCTTAAACGGCACAATTCTTTCATTCCTTCACTTTGGTATGTCTATCACATTGCAATATGATCCTCATGGCCCGGTTTTGTGCTTTTTGCAATTTACTCAGCTGTGTTTCTCCCATATCAATTAACAGCGTCGCACAATACTCAAAGTGAGGTGCTATAATTGTCTTATATACAATACATCTAGTGTATGCCGATATATAATTACCTATTCTATTCAAAAAACTCGTTTTTTTTCCTATTTTCTTTAGCATATAATCACAGTGGTCCTTAAATCGTAGTCTATCGTCAATAATTATGCCTAGGTATTTCATTATTTCCACACGTTCAATCTCAGTTCCAAACATTTCAATGTTATATTACCTCGCAGTTCTTTTCTTATACTTCTAATAATCATATATTTCGTTTTTCCTGCATTCATTTTTAATTTATTTATATTCATCCACTCTTCTACTATAGTAAATGCCATATTCATTTTGCCCTCTAATTCCGCGCTGCTTTCTCCAGTTACATATATTAACATATCATCTGCAAACATTTTTATACTACACCTTTCTGGACAGATTTTG
The DNA here is from genome assembly GCF_030449975.1 of Polyergus mexicanus. Lineage (NCBI taxonomy): Eukaryota > Metazoa > Arthropoda > Insecta > Hymenoptera > Formicidae > Polyergus > Polyergus mexicanus. The sequence continues at coordinate 2,763,253 of NW_027223345.1, forward strand.
ATTACATCATTTATATATACTATAAATAACAAAGATTTTAATACAGATTCTTATGGTATTCCATATTCTGTGGTCATTAATTTAGACTATTTATTGTTAAATTGAACCTGCTGTGTATTATTTAAATATGATCTTAACCATTCTAAAACCATTCCTCTAATTCTATATTAATATAATTTCTTTAATAATCTTTCTTTATCTATTGTTTCAAAGGCTTGCTTAAGATCCATGAAAATTACCCCTACCATTTTTCCCTCATTAACTATCAATTTCCATTCATCAATGACTATTTGAATCGCTGTTTCACACGAATACTATTTTCTAAAGCCCGATTGATGTTCTGTTATAATACAATTATCTTCCAAATACGTTTCAATTTGCTTTTTAACTACTAATTCTAACACTTTTTCAAATATTGGTAACATAAATATAGGCCTAAATTCACTTGCTTTTCTAGCTTCCTCTATTTTTGGAATCGGTATTATTATAGACGTTTTCCAACCTTTTGGGCAGCAACCTTCCTTCAAAGAATTATTTATTATATCAACGAATTCCTCTTTTATTACGCAAAATACTGCCTTTAATATACCGCTAGTTATTCCCTCCTCTGTACCTTTCTTTTTCGGTAGTCCATAACAATTTCCTGTAAATGCTCTATACTAATCATTTCAAAATTTTCCATAATTCCCTCGTTTTCAATAACATAAATAATTCTTTTACGTGCATTCCCAGTTTTACTCCCATTTACAGATTTTACTATACTATTAATACTTTGTATATAATATAAATTAAATTTATCTGCTATATTGCATCCTTCAGTGCTGTCTAATATTTCAAAATCTATATTCTCTACTTCTCTCTTACCTCCTGGTTCGCCTCTAATTATTTCTTTTAGTGTTTTCTACATAGATGTAGGATTTTCTTTATTAAGATCTATCATATTTTCATAATATTCTTTCTTCTTTGTCTTAATTAATTTAACTACTGTATTTCTTTCAATTTTAAATTGCAACCAATTTTGTTCCGTGTCAGCATACAATGTCTTCCTATATGCCTCATCCCTTTTAGCCGCTGCTTCTCTTATTTCATCCGAAAACCACTTTTTCCCTTCCTATATTCTCGGAATTCTAAAATTTTTTCTAGGTGCTGTAGCGTCCAACGCATTTACTATACTATCAACAAATTTCTTCGCTCTCACACTGATATTCATATCTTAGTTTTTCTCTAATTTATTTTCCACTTATTTAATAAATTTATCTATATTAAACTCTCTATAATTCCTAACACTAAGTTCTTTGTATTTATTATCAAATTTATTCGCATTCAGTTCAACTTTTAGCCACGCATGGTCCGTTATTTTAGGTTCATGCATTACCTGCATTTCTATTTTATTATTAGCAAAAATTAAATCTATAATTGTTTTACTATCTTTCGTAATTCTCGTCGGTTTATTTACATATTGTTTCATGCCTAAGCTCAACATTGTCGTTTGTAACTTCCTTGTATAAAACGAATCTAACATAATATCTATATTAAAGTCTCCTATTACCATACATTCTCCCCGTATTATTAACTCTTCTATTATATCCTCCAGAAATCTCACGAAATCACCATGCGATGCACTCGGTCACCGATTAGATACTATTAAAGACCGTCAGCCCTGGGTAAATTTTTGTGACCATCAAGTGGGCCCGGTGGGCCCGGAGGTAATTAAAGAATGATGACATTATCGACCGTTTTAACTGCACACAGGATAACAAATAAGAACATATTCTATATGTTATTATTATCGACAATGGAAAGTTGAACATACAGTAAAAAAGATGTGGAAAATAAAATAATAATATATGCACTGTAAAATTTGTACTGTAAAATAAAAAGATCCATTTTTAATGAAGAAAATAATCTATGAATTATATATATTTAAATATTATTATATATCATATATTAATTATATGTATATAATTACTATATATATAATATATAATATATGATATATAATATGATACATTATTTTACATGTATGTAAATTACCAATTATGTTAAATATAAACTATAATGGGCTATAATATAAATAAAATAATATATAAATTAATTAATATATATAAAACTATCGCACATGGCTATTTAAATGTCTCTGAAATGTTATTGACAGTGATTAAACTATATTATTATATCTTTTATTATTAATAAATATCTTTTTTGATTTATTTTCTTTTTCTCTCTCTAATATTTCTTAATAATTTTCTTTAATTTACACAAGTACCCGAGTAGCAGGAGTGACGATGTCAAAAAATGTATCAAAAAGATGTGATTATGACATTGAAATACGTCATTATAAATGTCACTTTACCACTTTTGGAATAGATATTAAATTTAATTACACACACACACATACACACACACACACAAAATTGTAATTAATCAATTATAATGTTAAAGGTCCCATATGTTATATATTATATATATATATATAATATGTATACTTTTTGTATTAAACATGCATGATATAATACTTTTTTTTACTGATATAATAAATATAATTTTTTATTAATATATTTATTATATTAATAGAATTATAATAAATACTACTGAATAACAAAAACATCTTTATTATCATTAATATAACAAAAATTTCTCCTGAAAATTTCTCTCTCTTTCTCTCTCTCTTCCTTTTCCCTCATATCTTGTAAGCAAGCATCAAAAAATCTTAAAGCTTATTATTTCTGTTTTACTTATCCTTTTGTAATTTCGTATTTTCGTACTTTTTACTTTTTTATTTTTGAATGTAATTTTACTAGATTAATAAGGTTTTTATTTAAAATGTTTTTATTTGAAATGGCAACAAACACATTCGTATAATTTTAAATTAATCATATAATAAATTTTTTTGCACGTATTTAATTAATTAAAAATGATTCGAATTACGTTCGAATCGTGTGTGTGGGTGGTATCATTTTAACCGCAACAATCTCATTAATTCATTAAAATTATTTTTAAAAGAAAAAGTAAAAAATAGAGTTTTTAATTTTTATTTTATAAAATGTTTACATTTGTAAATTATCATGGATAGGAAAAGCCTATTGTAAGAGCTTCAGAACTCTTTAATGATGGATCATCTCACTCGCTCTCTGCTCTATTTCGCTCTCGCTCTCGCTCTCGCTCTCGCTCTCGCTCTCGCTCTCGCTCTCGCTCTCGCTCTCGCTCTCGCTCTCGCTCTCGCTCTCGCTCTCGCTCTCGCTCTCGCTCTCGCTCTCGCTCTCGCTCTCGCTCTCGCTCTCGCTCTCGCTCTCGCTCTCGCTCTCGCTCTCGCTCTCGCTCTCGCTCTCGCTCTCGCTCTCGCTCTCGCTCTCGCTCTCGCTCTCGCTCTCGCTCTCGCTCTCGCTCTCGCTCTCGCTCTCGCTCTCGCTCTCGCTCTCGCTCTCGCTCTCGCTCTCGCTCTCGCTCTCGCTCTCGCTCTCGCTCTCGCTCTCGCTCTCGCTCTCGCTCTCGCTCTCGCTCTCGCTCTCGCTCTCGCTCTCGCTCTCGCTCTCGCTCTCGCTCTCGCTCTCGCTCTCGCTCTCGCTCTCGCTCTCGCTCTCGCTCTCGCTCTCGCTCTCGCTCTCGCTCTCGCTCTCGCTCTCGCTCTCGCTCTCGCTCTCGCTCTCGCTCTCGCTCTCGCTCTCGCTCTCGCTCTCGCTCTCGCTCTCGCTCTCGCTCTCGCTCTCGCTCTCGCTCTCGCTCTCGCTCTCGCTCTCGCTCTCGCTCTCGCTCTCGCTCTCGCTCTCGCTCTCGCTCTCGCTCTCGCTCTCGCTCTCGCTCTCGCTCTCGCTCTCGCTCTCGCTCTCGCTCTCGCTCTCGCTCTCGCTCTCGCTCTGTTCTTATTCTCGCTCTCGCTTTTGTTTTTTACGAGCCGCGCTAGGACAACCAGGAAAGATAGCTCGTAAAACAAAACGCATCATATAGACAAGTGCGGACTAGACTGGGTACTGGATGTGTATTTTTTTATTTGGCACAATCCTGTCAGTCGATCCAAATTAGTTCTTCATCCAAGTGGAATAAGATTGACGTGGAAGAAAATTTAGAATTAATTAAATGTAAGTATTAATTATAATACTGTTTTTCTATTCATATGTGTGAAGAATCTCTGTACATATAAGAATATATGTATATATATATATATATGCATGGAAAGTTAAATACTAGCACAAATGTAATATCTTTTGAATACAGAATGGATAAAAAGGAAGCAAAACGGAAATTAGAGAAAATAATAGAACAAGAAGAAATATTAAAAAAAAAGAAAAAAGAATTAGAAGAACAGATATTAAAAGAAAGTGAAATTGGATATAATGCTGATGACGAGATGGACGACATCGAACAAAGGTATTGTGCAGTGATATAGTATTAATTAGTTATAATATTAATTATGTTTAAAATATCATTTTTCTCTTTATTAGAGAGAGAGAGAGAGAGAGAGAGAGAGAATCTATTCAAAATATAAAACACGAAATATTGAAAAAATATATATATGTATAGTTACCTAATAAGATAATTTAATCTTTTTAAAAATTTTATTCAAAATACAATATTATAAATATATTATAAAATCAAACTTTTCTATTTAAAAAGTTTATATTCAAATATATATATATATTTATGTATATATATATTTTTCATTCCATAAATTTAATAATACAACTTAATGAAAGTTAAACATATTAAATTATATTATTAATATATGGTCTAACAAATATTTTAATATTAATTATAAAATTGTGTGTATATAAAAAAATTAAAATAATTGTGTCATAAATCTTTTTCTGTATGTATGGGTATTGTTGCGTCCGCGGATCGAAATCGATATAACTCGAATCCGCGTGACACAACCGACACTCGCGTACCGCAAGTAAATAATTAACACTCCTTTGAAAGAACGAAAGGAACTTTAATATAATAACACAGAACACTATTATACAAGGAACACAGAACTATAACGGTTATCGTAATCTCGAATACGTCCGCCCGGAATGGCATCCGTCGCGAGACTCTAAGATGGCCGATCTCTCTTCAGATGAACGCCGTTGTTTAACAACAACCCTTAGCAACGTTCTCCCGGAGACGGGTACAGCAGATTCAGGAATAACGGTCACAGACGACCCGCAGGGACGCAACAGTATATATAGATATGTATCATACATACATGAATACACACGAACATGTACGCACAAACATACGTACACACGTATGCTCTCACACACACACATAAACATATTTGTATTATTAAATTTTTCAGATCTATCAGCACAGATGAGTAGCAAAAATGTACAAATCACGAAGCCCCTACCTGTAGCATGCAACATCGGGCTGGCGTAAGGCGCGCCGAACGTGATGCGAGGTATATTTATTAATTTTCGAATTATAATGTAAATATATGATTGATTAAAGTCATTGCATATTATCAATACAGTAAGAATACTATTACACATGTATACAAATGCATGTTTCTATTTATTGTTAAATAAATGAAATCTTTGTAGCTTGGTTTTTAATTTTGAAAAATATTAATTATAGAAATTATTATTACAATAATAGAAATTATAATTATATACATAATAAAAACCGGATTTATATATATATAAACGGATCTCGATATTTCATTTACTTACCGAAATATTCGGTCTGTTACGTTTAAAATTTAGCACCCTATATATATGTATATAACAATTATTTATTATTCATATCAACGTAAAATAATTAATATTTATAATATTAAAAATTAAAAGTATTAAACTAAATATTTGTATTAATATTTTACAAAAATATTATAATTAATTAAATATTTAGCTTTACAATTACTATATTTACTTGCTATGTGTTACAGATATAAATGGTCAATGCGCAGAAAGATGCAAAATGACATTTGCCAGGGTCGTCGCGGACGATACAATATAAATAGAGGTAGAGGAGAAGGAAGAGGAAGAAGAGGAGGAAGAAGAGGAGAAAGAGGAAGAGGAAGAGGAAGTGGAAGAGGGCGCGAAGAAAGAAACATTATTTTTAATTATAATTTTTAGTTTATTCAAATATATATTGTTTTATATTTTATATATAAAAAATAAATTTGACATTTAAAGTACATTTTTATTATATTTATTATATTTTTAACACTTAAAAAAAATAATTTTTAAGAATACAAAATAACACAATTTCAATATATATTTTCTATTAATTAGTTTATTAGTTTGTTTTAAATTATTTCTTGCAATATTAATTAATAATTACTTATTGCTCTCTAATTTTTTAAAATAATTATATATATTAAATAAAATTTTTCGCTTTGGAATTTTTATATATTTTAATAGGTTTTTTTTTAGCAAGGGATCCATGAACAAACAAAATACAATAAAAATGCGATTAAAATAAAAGTTTCTTTTTTACTTGATTATATTTATGTAATTTGTAATTTTATTCTGTTTTTCTTTCTCTTTTTTACTTACAAATTTTTTTAACTTTAAATATATATGTCTAAAATTAATGTTATAAAATTTATTTTTGTTCTCTTAGGTTTATAAACATATCATGTATAAACACATTTATATGTGCATATTGTTTTTATATTCACATTTTATGTAAATACCTACATGTTTTCAAATATAATTTATAATTTATGATATATATACATATATATGTGAAGTGGAATATTGTCAAGACGATGTTAAAGGTATGTCAATTATGCTAATCTGTTATTTCTATATGTTTTGCATTCGTCTTTTTAATATATTTTACAAAAGAACAAAAAGGTAATTACATTCGGTGAAATTGCATTATTTTGTAATAATAACTTTAATAAATACTATATATTGTTTGAAAAAACATCATATACATTATACATTATACATATACATATGCATATACATATACACACACACATATATATTATTATATATATATATATATATATATATATATATATATATATATATATATATATATATATATATGTCTCATCAAAATAAGACTATAATTAATTTTTTAGACTTTTATACTTTTGAAAGTATTATGTAATAAAACAAAATATTGAAAAAGTATATATTATATAGTATTTTTTCACTTTGATTTATTATATAAAAATGGAATAAATAATGTTTATAATAATATTTATAATAATGTCATAATGTTTCAATAATGTTTATATGCATCGATATGTAATATTTTTTTATTTAGTTATAGGTTATTGTTAAATTTGTTTAACACGCGATATAAGAAAATATATAAATTATAATTTAATTAAATCACGTATATAATATGCTTTTTTAAATATTGTAGCTATTGAAAATGTACATAAAGTTAAAAAATAATTCTCTAACTTTACGACCGCAAAGCACTTAATATATACATGCTATACGCCATATTTACGCACGTATCTGATCGCTCCTTGCTATGACATGAGCGGCAAGAGAGGGGTAATGGGCGTGGATTACGCAGGAGAGCTCACGTGACATCTGACACGATGAGACTATCTGTATTCCGTGAACAAAACATTGTCGATTGTTACGGTTCTTTTTCGCGGTACAGTAGTGAGTGATGGATGTGTAGAGTGTGTAGAGTTGTGTAGGATTGTATAGAGTGTATTTTGTACAAAATATATTTGTAGTGAAAATTATTTAAAATATAAGTATATTTAAAAAGTATTTAAAGAGAAGATTTAAGAAAGAAGACAAGAGAAACGCGGGTAAGCTTATATTATATAAATATATATATATATATACATATATACACATATATATCTCGAATAAAATAATGTCGAATCAAATAAAGAAAGGATATAATACTCATAGTAGTATTGCATTTATAAAAAATGCGGTATTAAAAGTAGAGACAATATATTAAATGTTCGATTTTATCGTCTGCCTATTAATAATAGAGATCGGTTAATAACATGGTTAGTGAATAGTGGTTCCCGAGCAGCACATATTGGTTGACCAACGGTTGGCTTTTAATCGGAAGCATCGGCAGTTGGGAAAACAATGTTGGACCGACATTGTTAAAATGCTACAATCCGATGAATCAGTTAGACAGCTTTTTTTTTTATTTATTTGATACGAATGAAAAGGCATTGTTGTGTTTCTTTGTAAATTTTAACTGTTTTAAAATCTGTCTGCAGTATTTTTAACTATTTTAGTATACATTATTAATCGATTGACGACGCAATACCAACCGTTTGTTGAATGACGTTTAGCCGACGTTAGACCAACCAGCCAATAATTTTTCTCAAGGATGATATATATGTATATTTAAGAAATTTCTTTGATACATGAGTGGCGCTGAGCGCACACAGACATGGCTCCTCTTTACATGCATATCCCCTTCATCTTCGTTTTGACGGGGCCGCGTACCGCGTACATCGCAACCGTTATTCGGATCGTTTTATGGGTACTTGTGTTAGTGCGTGGTATTGCATTTCAAACAATTTAGACGAGGATGGACGTTTAATAATTAAAATAAGAAAAAGAAGAATCGTGCTTTTGTTTGGATTACAAGTGAGTAACATTTTTATTTGTTTGTATAAAGATATTTATGGTATTTACTGACAGTTAACAACGGAAAGTAATTCTTAACCTAAAATAATCGTGTTTGCTTGGCAGAAAATTATATTAGGAAGTTAAACGTAGCATCAAAAATATAGTCAGTATAAAATCGTTCAATAATTTCGTTGACTTTTCTGAAATACTTGAAGTACTTAATTATTAGTAAAAAATTATTAATAATTATAAATAATTATTAATAATTTTTTATTATAGTATTTCTATATTCTTTTAATCTTTTCTTTGGCAATTTCTAATAGATGTGTCATTGTTATAGTTATTATTATCCTATATGTATTATCATCTGAATATGATGCATATTCATAATTAATATCAATTTCTAATTGATTATGTATTTTTATTGTAGAACTAAAAATGGCACACAGAGCCCGGAAGTATAGAGAAATTAAGAAAAGGGTCAAAGTCCATATGAAAGAATTTTTAAAGGAAGATAGCGAGGGAGTAAAAATTGCAATGGAATCATACTTAAAAGATGTCACTTATCAAAGAAATAACACAAACGATTTCTATCAATTGATTGATAATAATAATGAAAATATAGATAGTAATAATTATCATTTATATGAAAATTGTGTGAATGATTTAAAAAGTGATTCTGATGATACTAATGATTATTGTGAAAATCTTAATAGTAATTTCGATAATGAGTCTGCATTATTTTCAAATGACAATATGTCACAGAGTAATAGTGATACATCTATAAAAAGTGAAATACAAAAATGGTGCATCAAAGAAAATATTAAGCATTCATCGATAAACAAGTTATTAAAAATTCTGAAAGTACACACAAATATTGAAAATCTTCCCAGAGATGCACGTACCCTGTTAAAAACAAGTAGAACAAGACTTGTAAGAAAGTTAGGCAGTAGTGGTGATTTACATTATATCGGTATCACTCCCAATTTATAAATGAAGCATAAATATTATGGCGACACTATTCAATTGACTTTTAATGTTGATGGAATACCTATATATAAAAGTTTCTCGAAGCAATTTTGGCTAATACTTTGCTATGTTATTGATAAACAATATCAGTATGAGCCATTTTTAGTTTCTTTGTTTCTTGGTGAAAGTAAGCCAGAACCAATTACTGATTATTTTGAAGACTTCGTACCAGAACTCAAAAAATTATGTGAAAATGGATTTTTCCTTGACAGAAGTCAAATGGAATTTAAAGTTGTAATCAGAGCTTTTATCTGTGACACTCCAGCACGTTGTATGATCAAATGTTGCAAGTTATTTAATGCATATTCAGGTTGTGACCGATGTGAACAAGAAGGTGTATATATAAATCATAGAATAACATTTCCATTACAAAATGCACCATTATGTACTGATGAAAGTTTTGCTTCAATGTCAGATCCAGATCATCATAAGTCAATATTTCCTCTGTCAGAATTAAATATTGGGTTAATTTCCCAAATTCCTTTGGATTACATGCATTTGGTTAATCTTGGATGCATGCGTAAGCTTCTAATTATGTTATTAAAATGAGATCTACGTGTTAGATTATCAACTAATTCTATTCACTGCATCTCCAATGAATTAATTGCTCAGAGAATGCATTTCCCAATTGAGTTTCAAAGGAAACCACGTAGCTTAAAGGAAATTGCATATTGGAAAGCATCAGAATTTCGGCAATTCCTTTTGTATTCTGGAATAGTTGTTTTAAATAACAATGTTCCTTTCGCAATTTATAAACATTTTTTGTTACTACATGTAGCTTCCACTATCTTATGTAGTACGAGTTTAATTGTACATTATCTTAATTTTGCTTCCGATTTGTTGAGATCCTTTGTTAATCACTGGTCTAAATTATATGGTGCTGACACAGTTGTTTATAATGTTCATTGTTTAACACATTTAACAGCTGATGCAAAGAAATATGGCATTCTTGACTCATTTAGTGCTTTCCCTTTTGAGTCCTTTCTTTTTCAGTTAAAAAGACTTTTGAGAACTTCTAATCAACCATTACAGCAAATAGTGAAAAGGCTGTCAGAGAGCTCACATGTATTAGTTGCAGAAAACAAAAAACTATTACATGATTACACAAAAGATAAAAAATTTCCATCACATTCATATCGAGTTTTGTATCAAACAGGTTAATGTTTTTTTAAAATAGACTTTTAATAATAACTGTTAACATATTTTCAAAATTTAAATTTGACTTTTATTTTATTATCTCTTTTCTCACGGGAATTGAAAGCTTAGTTTGATATGAAACTAATTAGTATAATTTATAGATCTCTTAACAAAAGCTAAATCAAAAAGAGATGGATATCAGTATTTAGATACTGATGAAATTCAAACAGGCACGGAGGTAATCGAAAATCAAATAAATAAAAGAAAACGCTTTCCAAATCAGCGTTATGCATCAAAATCTGCATCTGAAATATCATCTGATGAAGCATCTTTATCCAGTGAAAATGATGATAAGATAGATAGAAATCGAAATTTTATTTCAAAGAACAAGTTTCAATGTCGAAAAAAAAGCAAACCTTTACCTGAACCAGAACCTATTAAATTACCGACTAGTAATGATAATATCCAAAGTAAATTACAAAAATGTTTTTATGTTTTTAGTAAATTATAGAATTTTTTGATAACCTCTGACTTATGTTTATAGATATCGATAAAGAAATGAGTTCGCATTCTTCTGTACTTAAGACAGCGGCAAGAGTAGCAACAACGCAGAAACCGCGAGCAAATACAAGTTTATCTGAAGGTAAAATAAGCTTTTACTATTGTTCATGAGAAAATCAATACTTACTATTACAAACATTAAAATGCTAATAATCAAACATGCTTTCAGGTCAAATCACAAAATTTGTTATTACATTTGAAGATATTAAGTATGACATAGGTAGCATAAAAAAAGACATCAAATGTATAAAAAACAAACTGTTCAGTGACAACGTTACAGAAGAAAAGTTACCTGAGGAAACAGAGACTCTTATACCTGCCTTATCACTGAGAAATCTTTCAACTTTCAATGAACTTCTGAAACAAAAATCTGTCTTTGCACTTTACGTAAGCATCAATTATATATGTTGATTTATGTTGTTCTTTCTTAAAATTGTAAAACCTTTATGTTTTGTTTTTCTAAAGTGTTTGCATTTCGTTATAAGAAAAACGAAAACTTTTCCGTTATTCATGGCTATCTTCAAAGAAAATTAGCTAAAAAATTAAAGATGATTTTATTTTTGTTCTTAGGTAAATCATTTTAGCCGCCTTGGAGGAACTTCGCAAGCGGATCACACACGGAGAATTCTCAGAAGGATTGTTCATAATGAATTAGCACAAAAATTAAACTGGGCAGGAAGAGGAGCCAAAACAAGTCTTCAATCTTTTGATGCCGTATGCCAACTCATTCTTAGTAAGCCTACAATTACGATTCTTGAAAATAAATTGTGATGCAATTTTCATATTGTAAAATTGAGTTTTCTTATACTTTATAGGATCCGCAAGCACTAATCAAGAAACCTCTTATAAGATAACCGAAGAAACAATTAAATCTTGGTTACGTTATGCAATGGATCGAGATGGTGGTCGAAACAGGAGGAAGGAAACTATAAATAACAATCAGATTGATGAATCACAATCAGAAAATTACACGAGTTAAGAATTAAATTTTTTTATACTTTTTCTTTCCATGGAAAATTTCCAACTTTTTCATTTAATTTTAGATTTTCCATAAAGTAAATCATGGAAAATGATTGCTTTTTACAGATATTATATTACTTTATTTTAAATTACTTTATATTAAATTACTTTCAGGACATCAATATGATTTTTTACTTTGCTCTTGATAAAAATGATACATTTTGCTGCTATTATTATGTACAATATAGTACTTTACTTTGTGACATTATTATTTACTGTTAGGAATATTAATATTGCTAGTCAGTAATATATCAATTGCATTTATGTTTGATATAGTTAGTTTTTTTTTAAGATAATTTATAACTGTGCAATTATAAAAGTTCCTGCTAAACTTAGAAGTTAAATTGTTCATATATAACGTTTTATTTTGAAAAATAAAGACTGATCTTAACATATATATAAATAATATAATATAACAATATTTATAGTATAGTATAACAATATTTTATATAAATATAATAAACAATATTTTATACCAAATTATATTACAATAAAAATTATGTTATTTTGTTCAGATTTATTCTAAATTATGTATTGTTCAGTCTTAGAATTAAAACATTTAATTATAGAAGTTTATTTTATTGCATATATTATATAATAAAGACAACCTCTATATCCGAATTTCAGACATGTCATAATTCTATTACAAAAATTGATTTATTTTGATTTGTTGCTTATGATCTTTCCATTATTGAGGTTTAATTAGTCGACAATTTCTAATCAATAAGTATACGATGTTTAACTAATATTATTTTCATTAACCATACATCACAAAAATAAAATGGACACCAATATATTTTTATTTATATCTGTTTATATAGTAATTGCATGTTATTTATATAATTCTTGGAATTCTTGTAATGAGTTAAAATTTATGTGATTTATATGGATGTAATTAACAGTTGTAGGTAAAAATTTATTGATATCCATTTTATTCTTGGGATCTATGGTTTTTGAAATTAATATTAGCTAAAAATTATATATTTATTGCAATGCAGATAATGTTGGTCCATTATCATTTGAAATCGTTGGGCCAATATCTACAATTTAGACAGTCGACATATGCCCAATATTGGGTCAATGTTTTTGTCCGATCGGATCATTTTTCAATTGTTGGTATAATATTGGCTAAATGCAAAATCCAACATTTCACCAACCATTGGCCATCAGTAAACCAGCGTGACGCCGCCAACATTGGTCCATTGTTATTTCGGAACGTTGGGACGATATAATAAACGTTGGGCAATCAACATAGATCCAATATAAGACCAATGTTTATGTGCTGCTCGGGTTGCGATCATTTAGCGGAGGAATCCGATGCATATTTGCGTAAATTAAGAATATGTAGCAAGCATTTCGAACCAAACGCAATATATCCAGGCGGAAGATTAAAAAAAGATACGGAACCATTAATATATCCGCTTGAATCCGACGATGAGGATTCTGTTACTTCTAGTGATGCGATATATAAAGAGCAAATATTCATTTTAAAAGCTGAATTAGCGCGTAAAGATAATGTTATAGAAACATTAAAAAAACGTAATAATGTATTAACGCGCATGGTTAGAACGAAAAATACTCAAATTGCTCGTTTACAAAAAAAAATAACAACAGGCGATCTATCAGATAAAAGCCTTTTAAATGCCTTGTCGCGACGGCTCCAAGGTTTATTATTAACATTTTTAACAATGCAACTGTTTCATAAAGATCAGTCTGCTTACAGTGAGGAAGAAAAGCATTTAGCTAAAAAAATGCACTACACTTCGCCAAGTTTATATAGAAAAATGCGCGAAGAATTTGGTTTTATATTACCTTCCGAAAGCACAATTAAAACATGGTTTAATGTAATAGATTTATGGCCCGGAATTTGTAGCACCTTGTTTCATTGTTTGAAAATAAAAGTAAATTGTATGGATACTAACGAACGCAATTGCGTTTTGCTTTTTGACGAAATGAGAATAAAAAAGGGCTTCGATTTTTATGAAAGACGACAAAAAATTGAAGGTTTTGAGGATTTAGGACCACTTGGACATAACGCAACAGTAGCAACAAGTGCATTAGTTTTTATGGTCCGAGGTTTATTGCATAATTGGAAGCAACCTGTAGCGTATTTTTTGACCGGTGGTGCTCTAAATAAGGATCATTTATCGTCTGCATTAAATATAGTTATAGATGCAATATTAGATACGGGATTAAAATTGCGTGCAATTGTTTGTGATCAAGGCACCAATAACCAAAGTGCTATAAAACATAAAATTTCTAAAAATCATCCTTATTTTATGCATGGACATAAAAAAATATATACGATTTTTGATATGCCACATATTTATAAATCGATAAGAAATCAGCTCTTAAAGTATGATATATTATACGATGATAATAAAATAGCATCGTGGAATGATGTACGGTCATTATGGCAATTAGAAAATGGCAAAGCGACAAGAGCGGCTTGCAAATTGTCAGAAAGACATATAAATCCTAATAATTTTGATAGAATGAAATGCCATTTAGCTCTGCAGATATTCAGTCGCAGAGTATCAGCAGCTTTGTTAACTGCAGGAACAACAGGCGGAATTAAGAGTGAAACTGTAATGCATACTGCTGAATTTTTTACAATTCTTAATAACAGTTTCGATTCTTTAAATAGTCGAAATTGTAATCATCCAAATCCAAATGCTTGTGCGTTATCAGAAAATCGGTTAGATGTAGAAAATAATTTAATACAATTATTGGAAAGTTGTTCCAAATGGCGCACTATCACAAATAATAATAATAAAATACCGCCATGTTTTGAGGGATTACAAATTTCTGTAAAAGCTATTTTACTATTATGGGATGATTTGAAACGTGAAGAAGTTAAATTTTTTATGACTTCTAGAGTAAACCAAGATCCGTTGGAAAATCTGTTTTCCATGATACGTACGTATGGTGGAACATATAATCAAAATCCAACTGCAAAAGTTTTTCGATTATTATTACAAAAAAACATTGTATTAAATTTATCTAAGCCTGCTCAATCTGCAAATTGCTTAGATGATGAAGATGAAATCTTACTTCCAAATTTAATACATAAAAATACATCTGACATTGATAAAACATCTCATGTTGAGTTAACAGCGCCAATAAATATGATTAACGATTATGAAAGTAATGATAATGAAAATATGTTGATTAACGTAGAAAAAACTGTTATTGATGCATCATATGCAAATGATGAAACTTTAGAAGCATCTGCTATTGAATATTTTACAGGATTTGTGGCAAAAAACTGTGTTACAAAATCTGGTTGCGAACAATGTCGCATCTCATTTATTAACGAAAATCACGAACTGACACATGCAAGACAAATTTTAACATTTTTCCGAGCATATGAGACTCATGACGATCAAGAATTAGGACATTTATGTGTTCCTATAGCAGAGTTTTCATTTGTATTTAAGCTAATAAATGCAATATTGGATGCAGGCTATCCTAATATCAGAGGGAATTATAACATATTAGATATCCTATTTCCATTAATGATACAAGCTGTAGACATGCAATATCCCGGTTGGTTTCAACATGATACTTGCAGCTCCCACCGAAAGGATCTTGCATATTATATGATGAAAGTAAAAATACATAAAGATTTAATTTGGTTAGGAGAGCGATTAAGGATTTCAAAAAATCGCTCTCAGCATAAACCTCCACAAAAGCTGACGAATATACAAAGTATGTAAAATATATCTTTACATTAACTCGCGGCATTTTATGCGGATCGAGTAAAAAGATCGCGGCTCCTAGAGCGGTACGATCAAAAATATTTTACATTAACTCGCAGCATTTTATGCGGATCGAGTAAAAAGATCGCGGCTCCTAGAGCGGTACGATCAAAAATATTTTACATTAACTCGCGGCATTTTATGCGGATCGAGTAAAAAGATCGCGGCTCCTAGAGCGGTACGATCAAAAATATTTTACATTAACTCGCGGCATTTTATGCGGATCGAGTAAAAAGATCGCGGCTCCTAGAGCGGTACGATCAAAAATATTTTACATTAATTCGCGGCATTTTATGCGGATCGAGTAAAAAGATCGCGGCTCCTAGAGCGGTACGATCAAAAATATTTTACATTAACTCGCGGCATTTTATGCGAATCGAGTAAAAGGCACATATATTTAACACGGAACATATAAATCGTGATTTATCTAATGAAGCGATTTATGAAAAGTAGGATAGTGTGCAGTTTGCGGTCTTATGACGGACCGAACTGCAAAGGGAGACAGTTAACTTAGAATTCTTTACAATTATAGTACATTTTATTGATTTTATACTTTATTTTTTTATGCGCGGACATGTGTGTTTCATATCTGCGCATATAAAATTATATATATATATGTATGTATTATGTTATGCTTATTTCAAAAGAATTTTACGTTACATGTCAATTGGCCTCCACGTGGCGTCTCCTGGAAATGCTCTGTATGAGCAGCTAACAATTGACACATTATTATTATTATAATTTGTTACATTTTCCATGTCATTTCAGATGTATATATATTATATATAATTAATTATATTACGTTACATTTCAGATATATATGATTATTACATATATAAAAAAAATATGTGTATGTGTGTGTGTAATTATACATATACCTGAAATAACATGGGAAATATAACAAATTTAAGAGTTAAACTTCTCTTTCCAAAAATTACTGCGAAATGTAATTATTCGAAAAGAAATATCGTCACTTTAAAATAATATATGTACGATCTATTAAAAGAATTATATGTATATATATAGAAATGCAATTATTCGAAAAAATATCATTTCAGAGTCCATATATACGAAATATTTCTGAACTGATATTTTTTCCGAATAATTACATTTCTCGTGTTACCATATATTATTTTACCATCTCTTAGATTTTAGATACTGTTTCTGGCCGCAATATTACTGAGAGGACGCTAGTGCGCAGCGATCTTTTTCCAGTCACACTAACTCCCGTAAGACCATCGGTCTTTAATAGTATCTCGTCGGTGACTCGGTGAATGATATATTACCATTATTATTCCTCTATACAATTTTTCTTTCACCTCAATCGCAGCAAACCAACAATTCGATTCGAATTTTTTTACTAATACTATTTCATATTTAACATCATCCCTTATATATAAAACAACCCCTCCTGTATTTCTATTTTCAGCATCGCATCTAATTATACTATAATCTGGTACGTTCACTTCACTGTCTTCAATTTCAGCAGTCAATCTTGTCTCTGATAACGCTATGAATGCCGGATTTACTTTCTTCATAATCTGATGTTGTATCTCATCTTTATGCGCCATCAAACTTTGTATACAATATTATTTCCGCTTCCTTCTGTAGTTGCTATTTCGCATCTTCCCAGCCGGCTCTCCTCTTCTCCTCCTGTATCGCCCTTTTAAATGTTGGACATTCTGGGCTAAGGGCGTCGTGTTCATCACTTATCTTCAGGTTGTATGTTCGAATTTTAAACATACAATTTACACATTTTTTCTTTGTTGCCGTACATTCAATCGCTTTATGATTTCCCGCACATTTGTGGCATGTTTCATCTTGCATACAATTTTTTGCAATATGATAGTATCCCCAGCATTTAAAGCATCTTTTAACGTTAATGTGATTGATTATAGGACATTTTCTTCATCCTACATTTAGTTTCTCTTTTTTCAACATCAATTCATGCGTTTCTTCATCTACTTCAATTATTATCGAACCTTCCTCTTTTTCTTTTCTTCTAAGTTGATTATTATCATTTCTTTTTTCTTTAACTATTTTCTTCACTATTCCCATTTGGAATTCATCATTTATTGCATCAATTCTATTCTGCTTCTTGATTGTAGTTATTAAGTCATCATCATCCAATCTCATTTCTTCTTCGCTGACATTGATAATTTTTATTTTGGGCTTTATCTGCGGTGATTCCGTAAATTTGAAATTTTCTCCTAGTTTGTCTTGCACTGTGGCTTTCAACGTTTTCATTTCTTCTCCAGTTTCACAACCCACACCCACAGAAAAGATTTCCGGATCTAATGCTATTACTCTTCAATCTATCATAAAATAGGATCGATATAGCGACAATCATATTTATTATTGAAAAAAGAATATTTTAATCTTAAATGGAAAATTCTTAAATCTAGAATAAAATGCCTAGTAATGCCACCGCATATCGGTTTCGCGCCGACTATTGTGGCGCTAACATCAAGTTATTCTAAATGCAAGAATATATAAGCTTAGATTTGTATATGTTACTCTTGTCTCAAGATAGTAAAACAATCTTATTTAATTCGAGAAAGAAGAAAAGGAATTATTGATTTAATTTTAAAATTGTTTTATTTTTATACTGCATAAGGTTGTGATACGATTAAATATGTCAAGAATATTTTTTGTCTCGTTATCAGAAATCCTTTCTGAGAGTGCATGATCACTGTCCCCTTGCTTCCTTTTTTTAGCTTCGTTAATCCCATCGCCATGTTTTTGATATCTACCTTTTCTTTTATCAATTTTTTTGTAACTTCACTCTTGTTGAATCTTGGGTTTGATAATTATAACATTCTCTTTCTTTTTCTCTTTAACCGCTTCACTATAGCTTCTTTGTATTCCTCCTGTTGATCCACCTACTTCTCCCTGTATCATTCTTTTCAACTCTTCTAGCAGTTCCTGCTTAACATTTCCCAATTCTTCTCGAACTATTTCCTTGACCATCATTTTAATTTCCTTCTTACATGTTGTTTCATCTTTCATTTCTTTTACAATTTTTACCAGCCAATCTATTTTTACGTCAATAGTCGATGATCCACTCGCTCCTGATATTCTATTTCCACTACTTGGCGTCGTAAACGAACCTGTAGATCCTGTAGATCCTAGCCTGTCCCTGCCGCCCCCGGCCACTGCCGATGCCTTCTTCATGTCTGCTTCACTTTCAATTGTAAATCTGTCAAATAGGCCAGAAAACGGTACCAATTCTTGATTTTTATCGTAAATCCTATGCTTGCTTACACATCTTGGATGGTAAAAACTTAATAGAAGCTTAATACGATTCATCTGATAGCAAGACTTGCATGTCACCACCTGATTTTTTATTATCTTTTTACATGCCGAGCATCGATATTCAGCATATTCATCGTCCATGCCGATAATTATCGGCCGAAACCGCTAATATCAGCGTAAGCGATTAGTCACCTCTGTTTCACTGTCACACGTCAGCACTTTTGTGTCCACCTTTAATGTCTACCTGTCGTGTGAAACTTTGGTGTCCCAGACAGGAAATGCACTTCTCACGCCCACAAATCAGCATATCCCGGCTAGATAACACTCATGGCTAATGCCGGTCTATGCCGCTATGACTTGAATAACTTTCTATCACTCCCCGTAATTATTTAACCGTTTAAAAGTTATTACTTTTGCGGAGCGATGTTTGACACGTCTTCTCCAGAGAAAGAGAGAGAGAGAGAGAGAGAGAGAGAGAGAGAGAGAGAGAGAGAGAGAGAGAGAGAGAGAGAGAGAGAGACAGACAGACAGAGACAGAGACAGAGACAGAGACAGAGACAGTGACAGAGAGAGAGGGGGGGGGGGGTGGAGGCGGAAAGAAGAATGAAAGAGGAAAGAGGGGCAGAAAAAAAATTTTGAGAGGGAAGGATGGGCAGGGCGATGATAAAGCGAGGCATGCACAAAATGTAATAGGTTAAGGTGAATGTAAAGATTGAAACCCCATTGGGGAACAATAAACTTCTACATACATACATTGCTTTATTTGTGATATATTTGTTAACATGAATTTTTTAAGAACGGTGTTTGGGTGTAACGGTTACAAAAATCTTTATCTATCCTCTTACTAATTAATCAATTTTAACAATTTTTTATTTGCACTTTTTTTTCTTACATATATTAGATATGAAAGAAAGAAAAGAAAGAGAATGCAGTTTTAATTTCATTGTGTGAATGCCTACATGGGTAAATATTGACAAAAGGGCATCCTCAATGACCTTGATCTTGATATATGTTGTCAGGGTCATTATTCTGAGTAACTCTCAAAAGGTTTTAGCCGTTGCTCGTTGTTTACTGAAAAGTTATTAACAAACAAAGATTTGTATAAAATGGCACAACTACGGGTCTTGATATCTTCAGAGCAGTAGAAAACACTCTCAAAGAATTTAATGTAGACTTTACAAAATGTTCGGCTATAGTAACTGATGGTGCCAAAGCAATGACTGGCTCACCAAATGGATTCCTCGGTCTAATCAGGCAGCAAAATTTAAAATTTCCCGTTATTCATTGCATCATTCACCAAGAAGCGTTATGCGGGAAAGCTGTTAAACTGTGTACTGCAATGCAGACAGTCACAAAAATTATTAATTTTATTAAAGGTGGTAATAAATTTCTTTCTCATCGAAAGTTTCAACACTTTCTCAAAGAGCATAACCCAGTTTATACCGATGTTCCTTTATATTGCGAAGTTCGCTGGCTTAGTGCCGGAAAATGTTTAGAAAAGTTTTTTGCAATAAGAAAAGAAATCTTCCTTTTCTTGCAAGAACTATGTATTGCAAAATGCGACGAATATAAATTTTTTTTGGAAGATTTAGAATTTCTTTGCGAACTCGCTTTTATTACTGATTTGACTAACCATTTAAATATCTTAAATTCAAAGCTGCAAAGAGGTAATCAAATTATTTCTTAATTATTTAGTGCCATTGATTCTTTCCGCAGACAATTATTATTATTTAAAAATTATATAGAGGCAGGTACTTTATATTTCTTCCCATCTTGTCAGATTATTTTCGAAGAGCATGGCACAAATTGCAATTTTCAGAAGCATCTCTACTTAATCGATTCACTTGTAAGTCAATTTAATACGCGGTTCAGTGATTTTGGGATGTTTAAAAATGATCTAATTCTTCTCGAGAATCCTCTTACCGTGCAAATCGAAGAACAAAATATAGAACTGCAACAGGAACTTTGCGATTTACAATGTGATCTTTCCTTTAAAACGCGGTCGGAAAAGGGAATAGAGCTCTTCAAAATTTTAGACGTAGCGAATTATCCGAAGCTTAGAAATTTCGGTTTTCGATTTTTTTCCATGTTTGGATCCACCTATTTGTGTGAATGTTCTTTTTCCAAAATGAAATATATCAAAACAGAACGCTCTTGTTTGAAAGATGCATCATTATCTTCCTTGATGCGAATAAGTTCTTCAAATATCCAGATAGATATTCCATCCATCATCGAATCATGCGAACGGCGTAACGGTACAAAATTTTAATTTAATAAATTTTAAAATTATTGTTTATATTCTTTTAATTTTGTTCTTTCGTCCTTTACTTGGTGGCTATTTTTCGTTATTCTTCTTCTTTAGTGGACTAGGCCTACAGGGGAAACCACTAAAAAAAAAAAACGCGTCAACCATAGTACCTCATAGGTGACGTGGAAACCTATTGCTAAAAATATAATAATTATAATTACGTTATTCTAATTTATATAATGACATCATATACTGGGGATATCCAACTGTCCATAACTTAAATAATATTGTTCATAAGTATTTCGTGCTTTTAATAAAAGCGTCTTTTATAAAACTTTAAATTTACAATTATTTATTAATTTATATATCGGGAAGAGTTTCCGCGCGCGAGACACTTAACAAATTTAATCTATCGAATATAATTTAATAATATTTTAGAATTATTATATCGTAAATGTAATTAATAATTGAGTATTGAAACTTTGTTCTTGAATTAATTATTTAAAAAAATTCTAAAGAGATCGCGTTTAAAGTTTAAAACATTGATATTTGGCAGTAAGGGGGTACGAAACCGCTTCGCGGTACAGATGCACCGTACCTGAGGCAGCGCGCTTGGTTACGGTTGCTAGGTGAGGATCTCAAGATGCAAGGGGGGCGCGATAGGCGTTGACTCTCGGAAATCGGCCGAAATGTGCAGATCGTGGCATGCACTGGCTATAAATCAAGGTTTGTAGATAGTCTGACAATGAAAAACTTGATATTGGACTTAGTTTACAGAAATAATCCTTTGTATAATACACACATACACTTAAATAAACATGCAAGTTTGTATAGGATGTTCAAAAATAAAATATTACTATGTTAAATTAATTATTTATTGGGTATAGTTTGCTCATTATTTGAAAAAAAACATCAATACGTTTATCAAAAGTATAGAGACTTTTAAATAAAAATTCAGCAATATAATGTTGATAATGATATTCTCGAATACAGAAACGTGGAAGATTAGTTGGGGAGAGGGGCGAGGGGCAGAACCCACTTTGTCCACGTATATACTTTCCCATTTACATAATTGGGGGTGGACTTCGCTTTGCTTTGTAAAGTATATGCGTGGATCTTTTGGGCGTAGATTGGGTTAGATTAGTTTTTTTCAGAGAGGGGGTGCAGGGGAAGAGGCGGAGCCCCTCCGCTTGCCAATGCGTTCAATTTATTACACACGAATAAATAATTCTGCTAAGATACACTCTATTAAATGTACATAGTGTCAGAAAAATTATGTTTTATTTAGTAAACTTGTTTTATTAATAACCTTTTAATGAACAACGAGCGACCTTTTGAGAATTACTCAAGGCGATGACCTTTACAACATATGTCAAGGTCAAGGTCATTGGAGCTGGGTCCCCTTTTGTCAATATTTACCACGTAATATTTTCTAATACTGATTGTAATAATCTTAACAAATATATACTCTCACAGCACATCAACATCTCAATAAGGTTCTAGTCATCTTAAATTGTAAGATAATAACATTCCACGGAGATTAATAAACCTGCCATTAACCTCCCAGCAACATGAAAATGCTTGCTCAAATTCATCCAATTAACATTCCAGAGACTTTGCGCGTAACGTTGTATTAATATTCATACAACATACCAGAAACTTTCTAATATTATTTTCAATAAGGAACGCTTGCAAAAAAATATTATTAGTAGGGGTTGTGTGAATGTCCCCTAATTCGCGAAATTGTTAGCAATAGAAATAAAAAGCGAAATTGCGAAGCGACTCGTTCGGTCCGCCCGTCGTCCTGGTTGGAGATCCGTCCGGCTTCTCATCCGAGATCGATAGAATCGGCTCAGAAATCTCATATGCACGATGCAACAGAGGCAAGCAGCAAGCTTTAAGCAATAGGGTGGCAAGCAGGTAGGCTGTGGTGGCCACTAGCGAACTCGTCGAACTCTACTGTGTTTCTAAATAAGTAGCCAAGGCAGACGTGTCTATGGTAGGACCTTCCAAACGAGAGTGAGTGTCCAAATCTGGAATGCGGACCTCGAAAAGGTACTTGCTCCTCGCTTGATCAAGGTGCCATCGACGGATGGTCGGGGGCAGCACCGATTAGTGAGTCACGAAATGTAGATCATGATTCGATCGCGATTTACCGATGTTTCGCGCGAATCACCGTAAGATGTATGACTTTATTGGCAAGGAAGCGAAATAATGCACGCGAATTTCAATTCACGAAAATACGATTACAAGCAACAACTTTACTACTATAATTTTTAATAAAGATACTGCTAAATACTAAGAAATCAAATATTAATCATTACAAACTATTTACAATGTGGTGAGCGCCGAACAATCATATTAACAAAAATCGAATAAATACTATTGGTTTTCAATAGCTTTCAATCGTTTTTTCAATAATAATTTAATAGTTCAAATTTTTCTTTTCTTTAATATGGAATCTCGCAAAAAATTCATAAATTTAAATAAAACGAGCTAGTTATTAGTGTATTTTCGGGAATATTGAAAATATATATATATATATATACTGGCTGGCCCATTTTAATCCATCCAGTCGAATATCTTAAAAACCAAGCCCGGAAGAGAAAAATGTTTCAAACAAAAGTTGTGTGGCTTCAAGGGGGCCATAAGATGGTGACAATGATTTGACCTTGGAAAATCATTTGAAGATCATGTGAAGGTCAACTTTAAAATCTTAAATGAAAACCCCTATTTTTTATTTAGTATTCTTGTAGCTGACATCAAGAGCTTTCCAAAACACTATAATAAAGTATTTTTTCATTAAATACTTTTTGAGTTATTTTATATTTTAATCTAACATATTTTGATATAAAAAATAAAATATTTCGTAAAATATTCAGTTTTCGATAATTTTACCGTAATACTTCTATGTATAGAATAATAAGACAAATTAATTAGTGCCAAAAAAACAAATAATTGTTTAAAAAAATACATTGTAAATAATTTTCTTAAAAACAATTTTTTTTTATACTAATTGATTTGTCTCATTATTCTGTACATAGAAGTATTACAGTAAGATTATCAAAAATTAAATATTTTACGAGATATTTAATTTTTTATATCAAAATATGTCAGATTAAAATATAAAATTACTCAAAAAGTACTTAATGAAAAAATACTTTATTATAGTGTTTTGGAAAGCTCTCGATGTCAGCTATAAGAATACTAAATAAAAAATGGGGGTTTCCATTTAAGATTTTAAAGTTGACCTTCACATGACCTTCAAATGATTTTCCAAGGTCAAATAATTATCACCATCCTATGGCCCCCTCGAAATCAAATAACTTTTGTCTGAAACATTTTTCTCTTCCGGGCTTGGTTTTTAAGATATTCGACTGGATGGATTAAAATGGGCTACCCAGTATATATATTTTTTTTCAGTATAGATAGTTTAAACTTTTTCAGACCATTTATCTGCCCGATCTAAGAAACAATCAGTCCAATATCTGAATTCCCTATTTTGGGATTGTATCAATATAATATTGAACTGATAGAAGTAATTATATTTTTAATCTTTTGCCAGTTGTTCTTTACAAGTTTTATATACTTCTCATGACTGGAATCCAAATACGAGATTGGACGCATCGCGCGTCGCGCAGCGATAAACAAACGAACTAGCGGCTGAATACTATTTTTTTGTAAAGTTTTTGGAATATTACGCGCAGTAATATTTCTCATGAAATATTAAATAAATAATAATTTTGGAAAAATGGAAACGTGCGTATCAAATTCAATTATTAATTACAACAATTAATTACACAATTATTAATTAAAACAATATTTCATAGTTTTATAATATTTTCAGCATACGCAAAAAGTGAAATGTTAGCGCGTAAGGTTGCTGAAATATTGAAATAAGATTCCATTAATCTTCCAACAATATTATAAAGTAAGGTTTTATTGCAAGATTAGTGGTATATACCAGTAATATAATCATTAAAATGTGTAAGTTTGTAATCTCTCTATAATCTTACTGCAATGTTCGGTGCTGTGAGGGCATTTTGTTTATTCTGGAGTATTCAAGAGGCTACTTATGGCATGGCTTGAATGGAAAGATCATTTCAGACTCAGTTTATTTCAGATACCGTTGCATCCATTTCTGACCTACTTAAAATTAGTCTGAAGTATTTTTTGCCCAAGTGATTTTAATAGAAAGCGCCAAGATTTTTCATTTCTATAAAAGCACTGAGTTACGAAGAATGTATATTTATGATGGCATTTTTATCTTTTTTGGACCATTAGATTCAAATATCTTAGCCAGTCCAGTTTTATTTCGCACAATGCATAACTATGCTAATGAGCGGCTAAGAACATTTATCGTTTGTTCTGATGCAATATATGGAGAAAAATTGTTTGTTTATAATGTACACTCTATTTTTCATTTGGCTAAAGAATGTGCTAAATATGGAGAACTAGATAGTTTTAGTGCATTTACTTTTCGATTGAAATTAATCAAAGAATCTCTTCGATCCTTTCGTAAACCGCTTGAGCAAGTTGCGAAGCGAAACCTGGGAAAAGACAGAATTCGATCTATTCGTCTACCTTATGATAGAAGTAATATCATTCTTTCTCAGAGACATATTGATCCAACTAAAACAACGCCAGGCATTCAGTATAAGACGATGATTGTGAATGGTGTTACATTCCAGCTGGGACAGCGAGATTCTTGCCTAAAAATATCAGATGTTGATATTATGATCATAATAAATATTATTCAGAGAAATGACAATTCTGTATGCACAGTGGGCAATAAATATCGTCACTTCGTAGATTATTATAATTATCCACTACTTTCTTCTGTTCTTGGTATTTTGAAAGTAAGCCGCTTAAGTACAACAAGGAATGTTCTTCAGTTATCTAATATACAGTCAAAATGTTGTGTTACGTCCTGGCGACTCCACGATTCCTTCCTTCCGCAACGTTGCGGCAACGATAATCGATCGGTGATAAAAATGAGTCGTTCGGTAAATAGAGCATCTTGCGCTACGCATTTCTTTAAACATTTAGTCACTTGTCAATATCTATATCTATGAGCAACCGTGGGAAAGAGAGACCGGTAACAAAACCGCGCCGGTCGCCTAAAACTAAATAAAAAATCAATAGATACCCTCGAAATAGAATTTTTCAGCGGAAGAATAAATTGATATCGAAAAGATAATAAAATTCCTTCTAAGAAAATATTTGACGAACATAACTAAATCAATAATGACGAAACTTCTATGACGACATATTCAGTAACGACAGCTACACTAATATTGATAAAAATAATCATAAGGAAGTAAGACTTTTTCTAATCAGATCACGTGTGTGATCAGATCACAATGTCAAAAAGAGTATACAGAATGTCTCACAATTACCAGCCAAGTGACACATTGTGGAAGTAAAATAGAGTAAAAATATTAATACAAAAATATTGAGGCTATATAATAATTTTTAATTTATAAGCGATCAAAGTTTATCAATAACATCGCGTAAAAATCGCGCGCTTAGATTTGTGTATTTACACAAATGTGTATATATGTATCGATTATCTGTAAACTGTTATTGATTTTTTATGTCAAATAATATTGATTTTTACTGCATAGCTGAATGTATTGTATCGTTTCTGTATATGAATACTATATGTATACATATGGATACTATAGAGATAAATTAATATAGAAAAATTGATTATTATAGAAAATTATATTTGTTTTACGTAAAATATTTAGATTTTTTAAAATAGTAATTTGAATAATTGTTCAATTATGTTAAATTTTATTAATTATATTATATTAATGAATTATTATTCGTTTCTTTTATTTCAGCTGTTATAGTTTAATTAAATTTTCTTTCAAGCGTGATTATTATGTATTTTCATCACTTATGTATTTCTCTTTTCTAGGTCATTATCTTAATGTTAGAAAACGTGCTAAAAGTTTTGAAGAAAATTCAGCTTATGAAACGGAGAAAAAACGTGGAAAAGGGAAAAGAAAGCGATTTTGTAAAATCATACAAACTGATTCAGACATTGAAATTCAAAAGAAAAGCAAGTTTCTTGCGCCTCCAAAAGTTCCGTTCAAATCTCAGGATATAAAGATCCATAAAATTAAAAAACTTAATTCATCAAGTGAGACTTAACTTGATTAAATTTTCTTTAAATTTTTCTATTTTATTTAGTTATTTGTACAAAAGTAAACTTTTTAAAGAAAGTTTGATAATGAAAGTTATTTCAATGTAATTTTTTTTATATTTATTGACAAGAATTCAACTCATCAGAAATTTTTCTATTACTTAGATACCTATCTCCAGCCAGCTTCATGCTCTAAAATTAAAGAAAAAATTTTACAAACAATCTTGATTCATCCACTTCAGATACCAAAAGCATATTCTTAATGTTAATGTTATGAGCAATAATGCCATCTGCCAACATTTATTAAATGCAAATACGAATCAAGAATTGACTTGAGATTCCGATATTATGCAATCTGATACTGTGCAGAATCTTGTTAGAAAACAATCTTTGCTCTGCTCAGAAAATTTGAATTCTGATAATTCAATCGATTCGGTCAAAATACCTACTTGTGAAGGCAGTACTTCGAAAAATATAGTAAAACAGAAAATCTCAATAAAAAATTCTAAAAAAAAAAAATTTAGCTGTACTTGAAAAAGTGAGATCTAAACTCAATCCATATAAACAAAGCTATGAGAATAAACAAAGAACTATGCCTCAAGTTAACTCTGCAAAAGTTTCAAATTCTTTTGAAAAAGCTAATTTCATTCAATTTGAAGAAACTATTTCTAAGTCTTCTAAAAATTCATTATTTGACGAGTTATCTGTTATCTCCTGCAGTATCAAATTCAGATTCATCAGATGCTATCAGATCAGAATCAGACTTCATAAAAAGTAAAAAAGAATGCAGAAAGATTGTATCCTCAGATAAACAGATATCTGTCAACACAAGCATTAGTAAAAATAAAACGACTTTTTACTTACGTTTATTGTACATACTTTTTAATTTCATATTTGGTTTTTCCTTTTTTTATTTCCTGCAGGATCAAACTCAGATTTACCAGATACTATCAGATCAAAATCAGATTTCATAAAAAGTAAAATGCAATGCAAAAGGGCTGTATCCTCAGATAAACAGATTTCTGTTAACGCAAGAAAATGACTTTTTATTTGTTTAATATACATACTTCTTAACTTTATAAATTTCTAAAAATTCCGAGCTAAAATAAGAACCAAACACTATAAACAGCTATAATTATATTATACATGTAAAATATGACGATCAAATTATACAAAGATAAAATATATAATAATTTAAAAATAAGATATAAATGTAAGGCTCTTATCGATTAAAATCAAATATCGGAATAAAATGGCAAAAGAGCCAAGCACAATAATAGTGGCGCAAAAATATTTATTTAGAGTTACAAAAATCGCGAAGCGGACATTTCGGCCCTTCTTTTGGCCATCATCAGCGCGAAAATTAAATCTTATATCAAAAACGCATCACAGTTAGATATAAATGAAAATGCATAGTTACATAGTAACGGATGATACAACGGATGATTTCTCAGGCCATTCCTAAGGTCACCAATCATTCTCCAAAGTATCGAAGTCGTCACGAGGAAGAAATCTTCGATTCCATAGACGCAAGTTGACTCCGGCATGTTGATTCCGGCATTAATCTTATTAATATAAATCATGTATACACGGGCCAGAACGCACAAGTCGACGGTCAAAATTATTTTTCAAAATGTAAGATCTAGATTCACTGATTATAATTTGATCATTATATTTTATATGTATAATGTAGTTACATCTTTATGTTAATAATTCTATAAGTCTAATTGTAATTATGTATTCATTTTCAAGTGCTATAATGTATAACAAAGAAGAAAACTGTAACATAAATAAAATAAAAAAAGTTTGCCAAAATTGGCTTAAGCAAGCTCCAAACCGGAAGCAGGAAATTATAATCGATAAAGAAAAGAAATCACTTCTCTAATTATAGAATTAAGGTTAGAGAGCGTGGTTAATAACCGTTTCTTTTTGTAATTCGTCATAAAAATAAGAGCAAGATAATTTTTTATAAACTTTAATGTATTATTTAATTATATATCTTTTTTATTACATAACTTCCCAGTAAACACAAAGTAACAGTAATACAATATCAATGTTATAATTTTCCATTCAATAATGTAACTGCAATATAACATGCCTTGTACGTAACAGTTACATTGTTGAGTGGGAAATTATAACATTAATGTTATGTTACTGTTACTTTGTATTTACTGGGTTCATTATATAAACTTTAATATATGTTTTATAAGTGTCCTATAAACAATCTGTTTTATTAAATTCTATTTTATTAAACTTATTTCTTAAAATCATGCTTATTTATTTTACTCGTACCTGCTTATACAGCATAAATAGAATATAAAGATTTAAAGTGCACTCGGTAACAGAGGAATGTCTTTACAAATGAATTTACACATATCAGAATATGCATACATATATGTATATATATATCAATATGTATGTAAATTCATTTGTTAAAATATTTCTTTATTGCCAAGTATACTTTAAAATCTTATATTCTATTTTATCGCAAAATAAACGTCTAATAAGTACTAATAGACATCTTTTAAATTTAAATGTTTTTCTGAACATCTTATAAATGGCTAATAGGCCATTTAAATAAACGTCTTATAAAGGTTTAAATATCAACTGATCTCTTTAGTTGAAAAGTCGTTGATTTGACGTCTTTTCAACTGATGATTTCTCACTGGGCCCCAAATAAATATTATATATAATATATAAAATAGCACAATTATATTGCGGATTTTATTACAAATAGTACATCATATAACTACTTAATCCTTACTACAATAGTCGATCATATCGATCATCAATTTGGAGTTTAAAAGTGCCCCGTGCCAAACTGATCGACTTGTTTTGAAATTAATCGTAAGCTTTACCAGATAGACTTGGAACGAAAAGGATTAAAATTAAAGTGACATACAGAAACTTGGCGTGCCCGTGTCGCATTATAAGTCATATATCTTTATTAACATATTGTGAATGATTTCTGATAATCCTTTGTAAATTTTTATTTCAAATTGGGCACGCCAAGTATTTATAAGCCACTTTAATTTTAATCCTTTTCGTTCTAGGTCTATCTAGTAAAGTTTATGATTAATTTCAAAACAAGTCGATCAGTTTGGCACGGGGCACCTTTAAACTCGAAATTAATGATCGATGTGATAGACATTATTGTAGTAAGGGTTAAGTAGTTTTATGATGTACTATTTGTAATAAAATCCGCAATATAATTGCTATTTTATATATTGTATATAATATTTATTTGGGGGAAACATAATAGCATAATTTTATAGAAATAAAATGCATTTTAATTTTCTCGAGAGAATCTAATATATATATATATATATATACATATATACATATATACATATTATATATATATATATATATATATATATATATATAATATGTATATATGTATATATATATATATATATATATACATTTTGATAAAATCAAAAGAGATAATATGAGCAATATTATAGGTTTGTATTCAAAATATCTATGCGACGCAAACAGATATCTGTATAAAGTGCTTGCTTCTACGAGACGATAGAACAGAAATAGAGTAGAAATCTAACATATTTTCTGTCTCTACATATTTAACATAATACGATAAGCTTGTATTTTATTGCTCTTTCCAAAATATGCACATATCCTCTTGACTCCATTATTCTAACATAATGATATCGGTAATGTAGCTATAAAGCGTTGATAATATACCGACACTTTTACACTTAAATGAGAGCGTTTACTCGTCGTAGTTCGCCCGTTGCTCCGGCATCCTCTTAATTCTATAGAAACTTTTCTTTTTAATGTTACACACACACACACACACACACACACACACACACACACACACACACACACACACACACACACACACACACATATATATATATATATATATGTATATATATATATACAGGATGTCCCAGAATTTATCTGATAAGTGCGAGAGCATATTCTACAAATGGAAATAGGAAAATAATATTATATGAAGTTTAGCTATAAAAATGCTTTATTACAAAGTTATAAGCAAATATTGAAACGGAACATAAAAGGTAACTACGAATTTTTCATTGTGCAGAAATAAAATGTCGAATGTGTTTATTTTATCTTTGTGTATTCATATCATGTTTACTTTACAAGATTTAGTACTTTATCTTTAAAAGATTTAGTATAATTGTTACTTTTGCATCAATAGCTGTTAGATTTCAACTATTGTATTTTGAAGAAAGAATTGATATGCTGGATTTGCTGTTCACTATAACATAACTTTATTATCATATATATTTTTTTATCTGTGAAGTGCAATGTTAAGTAAAATATTCGACGTTATTCAGTTTTTAAAAGATAATGTGTGAAATATCTATAATATCTTTATTTTATTGTATGTATTTAGGAATATGTATATGTATATGGTAAAGATTATATAATATATATATACTATAATGGAATATATGAGACAGAGAGAGAAATTACATAAAATATAATATAAGCTGCTTAAATATTTAATGTACTAATTTTTTTTATATTAAGTTACAATGAATTTTGTGGAAACAAATGAAATAGTAAAAATCGAAATACATTCCGCAACATTTGAAAATTGTGCATGTTTCCAATCGATTAACATATTGCATTCGTATCGTTTCCCGTTTCAACATATCTAGCCCAATCAGGAAAATCCTGAATTCCGTAAACGAAAACGCCCCATGTCGGGAAGAAGATAACTTCTACTATCAAACTGTAGATCGCAGGTGCGCAACCTCCGGAGATTAACATATTGGTCGGGATATGTCCAGCAATGGTTATGATCGCGTTCGGTGGTGTTCCGACCGGCAGACGGAATGAGAACGAACACATCAACGTGGCTGGTATCATCAAATACATAGGATGGATTTCCATCGCTACGCACTAGCGGACAGAAGGAAATATCCAATAAGCAATATGATCCCAACCCAGCAAACACAGATACATAACTGTAACATTGCTACAATGAAACGGAATGTAACGTATTTGTTACATGTAACATTCATTGTAATTTCCCATTCATACAAAATTGCAATTATATAACATGAATATAACATGTTACTAAAATGTTATATGATTGTTACAGTCATGTAATAGTCCATCCAAATAGCAAACTAAATATACCAGATGTTTCAAATCACCCGTACCAGTTTTTCCAAAATATGTGATATTACAGAAACTTAAGAAAAAATTTTTCATTACTAATCGGCATCCAAAATAATCATTATTGATGGTTAGGCAGTTAGATTATTTTCACAGTTACATTTACTTCCGGTTTGTTTTGAAAAATGGAACCAGCTTGCGAAAAACGCACGAGTGGTTTGAAATACTCGATATAATAATAATATTAAAAGAAAAAGGAAGATATATAGAGAGAAAAAATCAGAAAATTTTCAAACTACTTTTAGAATATTAAAAAATTCAATTTTATAAAAAGAGACTATCTATTTTTATACTACATAAAAAACAAAAAAAAATTAATAATTATTTAAATTTGATGTAAGCAATTCAAAGCAAGAAATTTAATCGGAATTAATTATCTTTTTTTTAAACAATAAAATAAAATAAATATAATTATATTTTATATAAATAATGTGTTTTATATAATATTATATACACATAAATACACGAGTATATAAATATGAAAAAATCTTACCATTATCTTACCATTTGAGCTATAACCGGTAGAGTGATATTCGCAATGCCCACATTCGAAGTGAATTCCGTTAAAGTACCTTCGAAGAAGCACACTAAAGCAAGTATCACGACGGGTGGTAAATACCGAAGCGGTAGCAGAGCTTCGCCAACTCGTTTCGCCATACAGGATGCGACACTTCCGCGTGAAATCGCGAAACCACCGCCCAATAGGAACATCAAACTCCATGGCATCTTGGTTTCGATTACCTTCCACGTTATTAAACCTTCCGACGATCTTTTCGGTCTTTTAGCGGCTGTGATATGCATATAATCATAAATGTAAAGTGCGAACAAGCCAAATACTACCCTGGTAAATTCTATAGATTTCTTTAGAAACAAATAAAGGGAGTTTTCTAGCAAAAAACACACGTACACACAATGTTACATGCCTGGCTATCAAGTAAAAAAATTTTGGAACTTTAAAAATTCTCTATATTTGACAGCTAATTGCGTGACATTGTGTCTACCTTTTTTTCTTGCTGGAAAAAGCTCCCAAAATTAATAGATCTTAATATATCTTTTTTTTTCTTTTTCCATTCGAATCTATATATTATTTAAAAATAACTTAAAATACAATATTTTACAGAGAGATCATGATTCTATGATCTCTTTAGAATTATTATTATATTGAAGAATATATTGGATACTGATACTGAGATTTCTACAACTTCTTACGATCTTGACTAAAACTGTAGATGAAGCTGGGATCTTTCGGGATGAAAAACATTAGGATAGAGGCGAATATCACTGGCACTGAATCTCTGAGGTCTCTGCGCATTATATTTTTCACGATATTGTGTATGTACATGTCACTATTGTTTCACGAAATAACTAGAATACTAACATATCAGTGATCAGTTCGGACCATCCAACGACGAAGCCGGGTTTGCGGAATATCCAAAGAAATACGCACATAAAGAACAACGTAGCCACTCCATATTCGTGAAAAGTTACAGGCCCCAAATTTTTATATCTCTGCTGTATAACCTAGAAGTATATTATCTTTTGTCAAAATCAGTTTTCAGCATGAATTTGGAATTGAATTTTACAATTTTGATGAACCATTTTTTTTTATAATGCTTAATAAAGAAGTTATTATTGAGTAAAGTCTGATCAATCAGCGCCGACTTTAGCCGGGCGCACGTCGGTGAACCGCGTGCCTGATAACGTACGGAGGGGCATATTTCACGGCGCGCGGCTCACTGACGTGCGCCCGGCTAAAGGTTGGCGCTGATTGGTCAGACTTTACTCAATAATAATACCTTTATTATGCGTTATAAAAAAAAATAGTTCAGGATTTTCCGACTCAGTTTGATCCAATCTACCCCACCTTTGGTCACTTACTTATCGGACATCCTGTATATTATTATAAAATGTCTATTTTTCCTCTTTTAAAATCTCTAGTAAATAAATCAGTCTGCATGCAAGAAAACATAAAAGAATAATGAAAAAATAATTAGAAAAAGAGGCGGATTTGGTTAATTTTTGGATATATTATACTTCTCGTCATTCTGAACAAATATCTCACTGGGCATAACTTGATCTTATAGCCGTTTCCGCGCTACAAGCCTTGAAAGGTTCAGATTTAACATGTAAAGATATAGGCTTTTCGACTCGATATATATGACCCTCGGTCGAATGTGTGTATGTATGTGTGAGAGTGTGTGCGCGCGCGCGTACGTGTATGTATCTGTGTGGATATGTGTGTATGTACGTATGTGTAGAATTGCGTAGGTTTATGTATGCGAGAAATATAAGGTAAATATTGACAAAAGGAGACCCACAGCCTCAATGACCTTGATCTTGACATATGTTATCAGGGTCATCATCCTGAGTAACTCTCCAAAGGTTTTAGCCGTCGCTCGTTGTTTACTGAAAAGTTATTAACAAACAAATTTGTATAAATCAAGGTTCGTATATAGTCTGACAATGAAAAACTTGATATTGGACTTAGTTTACAGAAATAATCCTTTGTATACTACACACATCCAGTTAAATAAACATACACGTTTATATATAGGGTATTCAAAAATAAAATATTACTATGTTAAATTAATTATTTATTGGATATAGTTTGCTCATTATTTGAAAAAAACATCAAAAGTATATAGTCTTTTCAGCAATATAATGTTGATAATGATATTCTCAAATACCGAAACATGGAAGATTAGCACGCACTTCTCTCTATAATCTCTCTATGTTTTGTGTATAAACTTGATTGTTAGGATCCACGAAATTTTGAGAATGATTTACTGTTTGATGTGTATAATTTTCATTTTGGAGATCATTATAAGCACGCCAACAGTCACTATAAATGATTGATCCAGGAGCCAATATATTTATGAATTAATGGTAATAAAGTTTCGGAACTTCGTTTTTCTACAGATATAATGAAAACTTTGTTTGTAACATGTTCTATGCCGCCAAATATCCAATGTCCTTTTTTAACATGCGGTCTTTGTTAAATTTTCTTTTCCCAATTTTGGCTTCATCTATTTCTACAATAATCCCTGGTCTGCCAAGTTGCTGTTGTTCTTTTATTAACCAGTCCGATAATAATTAAATATTAAATGAGAAAAAATGTAAAAATGCATATATAAGTAATAAATATAAATATATACCTGAATATTTTATTTAAATTTCTAATTTACATACTTCTCTACAAAAATTTGTCCAATCAACAATAGTTTTATCACATATTTCCAATTCATTACATATAAGAGATTGTCGTGGTGGTTTAATTATTAAAAAATATCCAATAAACTAACAAATTTTTATCATATCTAAATAAGCTTTAGCAAACCAAGTCTTATTCAACATGCTTATTTTAAAGTTGCATGTTATCCGTTGATTTTTTTGTCCAGATATAATCTTATAATACTTATTAGTACAATGCATGCTAAAGTTTTTAAATACATTTTAAATACATAAGTTAATATTTCCACATTTTGCACATTGAATATTACCATGAATAATTTGTATATCAATGAGATATTGTATTAGAGCAAAATTATATGTTAAATGCAAAAATTCGTGTAAATGCGTTGTATTATTAACGAAATACACTATACAAAAAATACGAATCTTATACTTCGAAGAATCGAACAAGACTATGTCATCATAAGAATTCACAAGCACAAATTATAAGAAATGAACATGAAATAATATAAACATTGAAGGAAGATATTCGAATGTAACACAAAGCAATATTTCCGCGGCCTTCTCACATCAATGTGTGTACACGTGAAAGTTGGGGGGTGGGAGGAGGGAACCCACTTCGTCCACGTATATACTTTCCCATTCACACAATTGTATGGTGGACTTAGCTTCGCTTAGTAAAGTATATGCGTGAGCACATGGGTTTGTACACATTGTTCTGCGCAGGTCTTGCTCGATTTTTGCCATCAATTTGATGTCAAATTATGTCAAGCTTTGCTCGGTTTTTGCCATCAATTTGCTGTCAAGTTATGTCAGGAAGGTTTGTCACCAAAACACAAGTTTAATGCGGATACAGATGGCACTGGATTTGTTATCAAGGTTTGAGCGAATTTGGTGCCAATTTTCAAATACGTGGGTGCATTGTACTCGATAAAAACAAAGATGCAATTGTATTAATAATGTGTCCAATCACCACCGGCGTCGATAATTGCCTGGCATCTCCGAGGCATGCTTTTGACCAAGTTAACGGCGTATTCATGCGGCAAGCTGTACCAACCTGTTGGTGGAGGTTGACCAGGCTCGTGAGGCGATAACATATCCCCAAACAGAAGCTTCGTCCGTAAAAATTACATTGCTCCAATCTTGGTCGATATTTTCCTTCGCCCAAGCGAGTCGCTTCGTCACGTGCTTTTCATTTAACAAAGGTTTCTTCACTGTACTCCGCCATTTGATATCATGAGCACGGATATGGGTTCGGATAGTTTCGTATGATATATCAAAACCTTTCTGCTTCAATTTTGCTGCTCTGTGACGCAATGTTAAGCCAGGATTCCGCGAAAACAAGTTCATTATCAGTTTATCGACTTTAGGGGACACTTTGCCTATCAAGCCATGTTCCGGCAAGTCATCGACAGTTTTTGTCTCCTTATATCGTTGCATCCACTTACTGACGAATGATCTCGACTTCCCCATGTACACTACTTAGCAGCCGCTGCATGAGACATTTTCGTACCTTTCGGATGGGTACAGAGGAATACAGCCTCGTAGCGCGATACGCGGCACTCATGGCGCTTTACGTGTTTCTTTGACAAAAATTCAATTTCAACTGAATCTTTGACAATGCATCAAGGGCAAAGGCTCCCTCTATCTATTCATTAAAGAATTAGGGCGATATTTTTTACCAACTGTTAGTTATGCCGAACACGCTCTTTCTTGACTGACTGTATATCTTATATTTACAAAAATATACTAATAATGAGCTCGTTTTATTTAATTTTATGAATTTTTCGCAAAATTGCATATTAAAGAAAAAAAAGTTTAAACTATTAACACTTCAATTATTGGTGAAACAACGATTAAGACCTATTAAAAACTAGTGTTTAAAATCATAGTGTTTAATCGATTTTTGCCAATATAATATTTTTTTGTAAGGGTTCCTTATTAAAATTAATATTAGGAGGAGGTTTCAGGTATGTTGCATGAATATTAATATAACGTTGCGCGCAAAGTTTCTGGGATATTAATGGAATGAATTTGGACGAACATTTTCATGTCGCTGAGATGTTAACAGGGTTGGGAACGTTACTTTATAAAATTAACGCGTTACCGTTACCGTATACTATCAACAAATTTCTTCGCTCTCACACTGACATCCATATCTTGATTTTTTTCTAATTTATTTTTCACTAATTTAATAAATTCATCTATATTAAACTCTCTATAATTCCTAACACTAAGTTCTCTATATTTATTATCAATTTTATTCGCATTCAGTTCAACTTTTAGCCACACATGGTCCGTTATTTTAGGTTCTTGCATTACCTGCACTTCTATTTTATTATTAGGGAAAATTAAATATATAATTGTCTTACTATCTTTCGTAATTCTCGTCGGTTTATTTACATATTGTTTCATGCCTAAGCTCAACATTGTCGTTTGTAATTTCCTCATATAAAACGAATCTAACATCATATCTATATTGAAGTCTGCTATTACCATACATTCTCCCCGTATTATTAACTCTTCTATTATATCTTCTACAAATCTCACGAAATCACCATACGATGCATTCGGTGAATGTTATATTATCATTATTATTCCTCCATACAATTTTTCTTTCAGCTCAATTGCAGCACACCAAGAATTCGATTCTAATTTTTTTACTAATACTATTTCATATTTAACATCATCCCTTATATATAAAACAACCCCTTCTGTATTTCTATTTTCAAAATTACATCTAATTATACTATAACGTTTACTTCACTGTATTCAATTTCAACAGTCAATTTTGTCTCTGATGTCGTAACCCAACCAATTTCTTAATATATTATTAAAGGATAAAGCAATAAAGTAAAACAGAAAAGTGTAAGAAAGAGCTGAGTAAAGCAAAGCATTAAAATTAGAAAAGAGATCAAGAAAAGATAATTAAGAAAGAGTAAAGTATTAAAAGAATATTAATAAAATAAAAGTAAGATACGTGACTAAAGAGAAGGAAGTCAAGATCAAGTTTTCGGAAGCTGAGTAAGCAGCTGACGAGACAGACTGACAAACGGAGCACGAGACATGCTCCGGTCAGGGACACCACACTCCTCCCTAATCAACGACCTAATTAATTAAGATATATAATAAATGCGAGATGCACCGACGCTCGTTACTCGCTCGCTCAGTAATAGTATCGAAGTACCGTACGTATCGCGTCCGATTATTATAATCGCGAATAAGTGAAAGTAAATCTTGCAAAATATACTAAATTATACCTAACGTCCGGGAGTGTCTTATTTCGAGCGTGGATCCTAATCCTTTGGGCGTACAAATCCCGAAAGTCCTCTTCCTTAGCGGCTAGAGGCACAACACTGATAACGCTATGAATGTCGGATTTATTTTCTTCATAATCTGATACTGTATCTCATTTTTATGCATTTTTGCGCGTTTGTATACAATATTATTTCCGCTTCCTACTGTAGTCGCTATTTTGCATCCTCCCAGCCGGCTCTCTTCTTCTCCTCCTGTATTGCCTTTTTAAATGTTGGACATTCCGGGCTAAGGGCGTCGTGTTCATCACTTATCTTCAGGTTGTATGTTCGAATTTTAAACATACAATTTACATATTTTTTCTTTGTTGCCGTACATTCAATCGTTTTATGATTTCCCGTACATTTATGGCATGTTTCATCTCGCGTACAATTTTTTGCAATATGATAGATCCCCAGCATTTAAAACATCTTTTAACATTAATCTGATTGAATATAGGACATTTTCTCCATTCTACATTTAATTTCTCTTTTTTTAACATCAATTCATGCGTTTCTTCATCTACTTCAATTATTATCAAATCTTCTTTTTTTCTTCTTCTAAGTTGATTATTATCATTTCTTTTTTCCTTAACTATTTTCTTTGTAACTTTACTCTCTTGTTGAATCTTGGATTTAATAATTATAACATTTCTCTTTTTCTTTAACCGCTTCACTATATCTTCTTTGTAGTCCTTCTATTGAACCACATACTTCACCCTGTATCATTTTTCTCAACTCTTCTAGCAGTTCCTGCTTAACATTTCCCAATTCTTCTCGAACTATTTCTTTGACCATCATTTTAATTTCTTTCTTACATACTGTTTCATCTTTTATTTCTTTTACAATTTTTACCAGCCAATCTATCTTTACGTCAATAATTGATGATCCACTCGCTCCTGATATTCTATTTCCATTATTTGGTGTCGTAAACGAACCTATAGATCCTCTAGATCCTAGTCTGTCCCTGCTGCCTCCGGCCACTGCCGATGCCTTCTTCAAAGCTGCCTCATATTCGATTGTAAATTTATCAAATGGGCCAGAACACAGTTTAATACGATTTACCTAATAACAAGACTTACATGTCATCACATGATTTTTTATTGTCTTTTTACATGCCGAGCATCGCTACTCGGCATATTCATCGTTCATGCCGATAATTATCGGCCGAAACCGCTAATATCAGCATAAGCGATGAATCACCTCTGTTCCACTATCACATGTCAGCACTTTTGTATCCACCTTTAATGTCTACCAGTCTACCTTGTGTGAGACTTTAGTGTCCTAGACAGGAAATTCTCACTTTTCACGCCCACAAATCAGCATATCCCGGTTAGGTAACACTCATGGCTAATGCCGGTCTATGCCGCTATGACTTAAATAACTTTTTACCACACCCCGAAACTATTTAAGCGTTTAAAAGTTATTACTTTTGCGGAGCGATGTTTGACACGTCTTCTCTACTGCAGAGAAAGAGAAAAAAGAGGAGAGAGAGAGAGAAGGGGAGAAAGAGAAAGAGAGAGATTATAGCATGACTTTTGTTTTGTAATTTCTTACTAAGGATACGCCAGCTCGCTTCTACAAGCTCTACATAAGCTTTGATATAATTGTATATC
Source organism: Polyergus mexicanus (assembly GCF_030449975.1). Classification (NCBI taxonomy): domain Eukaryota; kingdom Metazoa; phylum Arthropoda; class Insecta; order Hymenoptera; family Formicidae; genus Polyergus; species Polyergus mexicanus. The sequence goes on from NW_027223345.1 coordinate 2,804,198, forward strand.
TTATCATAATCTATAATTATATTTTGTTTTTGGTTCAATTGCTTCGACATGATTGTATATCTCATCATGATCTATAATTATATTTTCTGTTATTGGTTCAATTGTAATAGCAGCAGCATCATGTCCTTTATAGATACAAGGTGTAACAGAGCGCCCGCATCAGCAGTTTTTTGAAGAAACGCGTTTTCGTAAAAAATGTTTCATGCAAAAGTTGTAGAGTTCTAAATGGCGCATTATATAATAATATTAGTATGACTTTGAATAGCACCGTTAAGGTCATATAAAAATCACTTTAAATTTTATAAATGGAACTCCATATTTTTCATTTCATATTCTTGTGGCTTACCTCGAGAACTTTCCAAAACACTATAATAAAGTATTTTTTTATTAAGTACTGTTTAAATTATTTTATATTTTAATCTGACATATTTTGATATAAAGTATATTTTTTTATACTAATTGAATTGTCTCATTATTCTGTACGTAAAAGTAGTTCTGTACGTAAGATTATCGAAAAATAAATATTTTACGAGATATTTAATTTTTTATATCAAAATATGTCAGATTAAAATATAAAATTACTCAAAAAGTACTTAATGAAAAAATACTTTATTATAGTGTTTCGGAAAGCTCTCGAAATAAGCTACAAGAATATGTAATGAAAAATAAGGGGTTTCATTAAAAATTTAAAATAATTTTTATATGACCTTGACGATGCTATTTAAGGTCATACTAATATTATTATACAGGATTCCCAATTTAAATGGCAAAACTTCAAGAGCGTGTAGAAGACCGAAAAATTAAGACAAGAAGTCCTTTAGAGGTTTGCACGTTTTTGCTCCATTTTAGAGAAAATCGCAAAAATTCAATCTCTCATTGTCAGTTGCTCTCTTGAGTTGATTGGCACCGAATAAACTTTCTGCTTCAAGGTTCCTTACATATATAAACACTTGACGTTATTCTTTACTGTGCCAATAGTAGTGTATCTAGGCCGGTTCTAAGCCATGGTCCTCTGAGGGTGGTGAGGGGTGAGGGGAAACCGGCGCGGGGGGGTATGACGTCACGGGGTAGGGGGGTGACGTCACGGGGGGTGGGGGAGATGACGTCACGGAGTGGGAATGACGTCAGGGGGGGTATGACGTCACGGGGTGGGAATGACGTCAAGGGGGGGGGGAATGCAGTCATGGGGGTGAGTATGACGTCACGGGGGTATGACATCACGGGGGTGGGAATGACATCATGGGGTGGGAATGACGTCACGCGGGGGTGACCGCGGCGGAACGGTAGGTGCAGGGTCCGCGGAGAGGGGGAGGGGACCGCGGCGGAACGGTTGGCGCGGGGTCCGCGGAGAGGGGGAAGGGGGACCGCGGCGGAACGGTAGGCGCGGGGGCCGCGGAGAGGGGAAGGGGGACCGCGGCGGAACGGTAGGTGCGGGGCCGCGGGGAAGAGGGAACGCGAAGGTACGATGCCGCGAGTAAGTGTGGCATTGGTGTTGGAAAAGGATGACGTTCGCGGGAGAAAGAGATAAAGAGAGATAGCGCGAAGCATGCATGTATCGATGAGATAGCGCGAGGCATGCATGTAGGAAAAGGAAAGAAGAAGGTGTAGAAATAATTGATACTTTAATTACAATTATAATAATAATAAGTTTATTTCATAATTGTGTGTATATTACAATGTGTGTGTGTGTGTGTTAAAATAAAAAAAATAATAATAATAAAAATAATAATAAAAAAAAAAATATATATATATATATATATATATATATATAGGCGGCGCTCCTTCTGAAACAGAAAAATATTAAATATTAAAAATTAAATTTATATTAATATAATATTTTTTTAAATAGATACTTACATTATCCTCCTGGAGCCGCAAGCTCTTCCTCCCAATCTTCCTCCCAATCCTCCTCCTCCACCTCTTCCTCTAAATTTTCTTCCTCTTCTGACACCTCTTCCTCTTCCTCTTCCTCCGGCTCCCAATTCTCCTCTTCTTCATATGGCTCCAAGCCGAAAAGAGGCCGTAAATAAAAAATGTCCTCGTACTGCGTTGGGTGCACGCATGCACACTCGCGGGCTTCGCGAGTGTCACCCCACAAGCTTGCGTGCGCCCAACGCAAATTTCCTCTCATCCACCGCATGTATCGGTGGTGGATGACATCAATTTGCACGAACTGAAATATATTATTAATTAATACATATCACACATAATGTCGCATACACGTGCCAAAACACTGAACACTACTTACCAGATTAAGACGAAACATTTTTATTCGTCGTTCTTTAAGTTAAATGTCACTCACTTCTGACTGTCAAACACTTTGTGACGAACATAACGGGATAGACATTGTCTCAAACATTTTATAGTAGGAGATGTATCACTTACGAAGAACGCTTACTCTCAGCTCTTGATAAGAAAACAAAAGTTAGCATGTTTTCACGAGCAAATATCTAAAGCCTTTTAAATATGAATAATATATTATAATATGTAAACCACTATCGAACGGCAATCGAACGGCTATGAACGGCTATTGAACAACTTTGAACAATGATTGAACGACCATTGAACGGTTTTTGAACGGCTTTCAACGACTATCGAACGGCCATTGAACGGCTTTTGAACGGCTTTGAACGACCATTGAACGGCTTTTGAACGGCTTTGAACGACTATCGAACGGTCATTGAACGGCTATCGAACGGCTTTGAACGGCTATCGAACGGCTTTGAACGACTATCGAACAGTTTTGAACGACTATTGAACGGCTATCGAACAGCTATCGAACGGCAATCGAATGACTATAAACGACTATTGAACGGCTAACGAACGACAATTAAACGACAAAACAATTATTTATACACCATTCAAATATTTAAAGTCTATGTGCATGTACTGAAATGTAACATCCGTAGCCTGATAAGGTGGCTGACGCCGCTATCTAACGTCACGTACTGAAATTTAATACTCGCATACTGGGATATGAAAGAGGAAAAGGGAAGAATAAGAGAGAATAAAATATATTTTAACAGTAGTTTATTCTAAATAATGTTTGGGTGAATCTTTATGATGATTCGTCCACCAATTGAATATTTTTAATACATTTTGTAAAGCGCAATTTTTCAAATGTTTTTCACAGCGCATAGTATTAGTAACATCTAGCTTATTTAACGAAGTGATATCTTCATAATCCGCATCCAAGGTCTCAATAATAACGTTGTTTCTCGCATCATCGTCAAGTATATCGACCAACCATTCTCGTTTTTCGCATCCTTTAACGTACACGATAGGAGATGCTCCATCTTCCTCTTCCGTCGCATCCATCACAGCTCTCGTAATCAAACGCCTAGCGAAGCTGTATAGAATGTTTCCATCCTCCCATTGAAGTCCATGGTGATGTCCGATTAGCCATGAAGCTTGACATCTCTCAGATTTTGTAGCGCACGCCATGGTACGGGACTTGCAAAAAAGTAATGAGAGAGAACAGATCCATTTCTCAATATCGCTACTTCCTTCACGACAAAGTTTCTCCCGATAATGAATCCCTGCAGATCCACAAACGTTGGCGCGATCATGCTGATAATATTACCGTACGATTGCAAGAACGATGTACGACTGTTGCCGATCGCCAAAATCTTAATATTTATATATTTTGACATTGGAGGGGATATTTGCTGATTTAGGTAATTTTACGAACTACGTTGGTCAATGGGCAATATTCGACAACGCGATCGTGTAAGATGAGACAATAGGCGGTAGTATTTGTCGGTATATCCTCCTTGCACTCAAACTCTAATCTCACGTCCACGGTGGAATTTTTGACAGACTCGTTTTGTCGCGAGCAATCGATAACTGCAAGAGGACCGCAATGTAGAAATTTTGAAATGTTTAATAGCACATCATCATTATCACACCCGTAATAAGATTTGCGAAAAAGAGAGTACATATCGAACAAGAGGGCGAATCTATTTTTATCGAAATTTAAATTCAAATCATCGTAGGGATAAAATTCCGAGTTTAGATAGAGTTTAACGTTAGTCAATGTGCAGTCGTCGAATGTAGTAATATCTTTTGACACAGCATTTTTTCTACCAGTCTGCAGCGCAAAGATCACGTATCGCGGCTTCTCCAGCTGAGAGGCGGCTTTCACGGTCCACGAATGCTTGGACGTATTATGCAATAGAGGAAATTCGTATAGATTCCAAGAGCGAAAACTGATATTCAAGTATCGCCTGCTTTCCAACGCGCGCAGCAAGGATAGTTTATTGATCTCGCTCAATATTACATGTGGCATACGCCATTGTATCTTGAATAATTCGATATCAGCTTCAGTCGAAGCATGTCCAAATATGCAATTGTTGTCGTTGCGCGAACGTATCAGAATTAATTCGTGACGAGCGTTGATCACAATTCGCTTATAATCTTCGCAAAAACCCAATAGTATATTTAGCGGCACGCAAAAATTGAAGTAAGATTCAACAGCATTATGTGACATATTCCACGCAGCATTCCCCAAGATTTTACCTTTCTCGGTTGTTAGAGAGATATAGTTTTTAATCGTGGAAGTTATTCCAACGTTTCTGCTGCGCTCAATCTCCGGTTGTTAGAGAGATATAGTTTTTAATCGTGGAAGTTATTCCAACGTTTCTGCTGCGGTCAATCTCCACACCGTCGAGTTCATATCGAAGTTCATCAAACATAAACGCGACACAATTGTTTCCCAATACCACTCTTCCCTCTTCAGCTACTTTACGCACCATCAACTTTCCTTCGACGTATAGAAAACTTTGACATGGTAACGTGTACAAATCGTGATGCTGTATCGGTATCCGTATCTCGTCGCTATATCCAAGCGTTGTGTTGGCGTATGGATTGTACGTATGAGTCTCAATCTTGATGATACGGTCGTCAAAGATCGGCTCATCTCCGATATTCAAGATGTCAATCATATTGTTATGTATTTCGTACGACGAATCCCAATGATTTTAAAAACTCGCGATTCAACGCGCTGAGCTTCTTTTTAGCGTAACCAGATATCTGATTATTGTCAAACGATACAGCAGTCACTCGCCTTCTCGCAAAAATATTGTCCCTCGCAAAGATATTGTCTCTCGCGTGCTCCGTGCTTCCGTTCAACACAAGCATTTCATTTGTCAAAGGCTTTATTTTTGCCGCCGCCGTATATGCAATCTTACGGTAATTTCCTCCCCTCGAAAATCGAGCAAATGTCCTTCTTGATCAACAATGCGTATCGTTAAATCAGTAATGCTCCGTGCGACGATCGGTAGATAAATGATCTGTACTGGCGTTTCCGATATTTTATATCCAGGCGGCACGCTCGGTGAAAATTCATGTATCGTGTGTACGCGCTTGTCATTGCTGTACGCGCCAGTGGTTACGCTGCATTCTATACGAATAATATTTACGCTAATAATATTCGTGCCATTTCCGAGGCTGTAATATACGATTCGACGAGAATCCCAACAACGATCCAACGTTGCCCAGTTTACTAAAATTTATTCTATAGACACATTTGATTTCACTTTTTAGCGTATTATGATTAGCGCGAAGCGTTATTGGATATTCATCGTGTTCTTCGTCATCAACAATATCGTTGGAATCAACTACGCGTCGATGTCGTAAAATTGCATGTCGGAGATATTCGTTTATAGCGTGTAATTCGTACGATCCCTCGGGAATCGCAATTTCCTTATCGTCGTTATCAAAATAAAATTTATTATTCCAAGAATTCACGTTCGATATCGTATGATACGTTTCAAAGTCCGTTAAACCAAGCTCGTAATCGCCATCGTCTAAATCTATAGCCGGAAAGTAACTTACAGCAAGCGCGCTACTCTTGCCGGTCAACGTAAGTGTAAGTGACATGCTGGAAAACTGTCAAACGAATACTGAGTCGCGATGGTGAATTGTCAGGCTTTAAATTTATATCGATCATCGACCGTTTGAAGAAATCCAAGACACAATTGTCCACAAATACTTTGATTATAATTTTGATAGGCCGTGTGATTGTATTCTATATTTGCAACATTCTGTCCAAAATATCGCACTAATTCCTTGGGCGGTCGCAGATTTCCAAAACTATCGAAATATACTACACGATCTCCCCTCTTTGCATACGCAACCCAATGAGTACCGGAACCATCGACGTCATCCAAATTGACGATACCGCTCTCATTTCGTCGTACACCGTTTATCGGTAAATTATTGCGCATGAAAACACCTCTAAAAAATTGTATACGCATACGTCTTGCAAGCTGTTCCAATTGTACATTGGTTGTTACACCGGCAGGCATTTTTATTTTGACATTTTTTTTTTCTTGGCTGCTGTTGAGAACCCTCGTCCACACTTGTATGGAGCGAGATAAAGTCCGTGACCTTCCATGGCGCGATTATGACGCTGCATTTCTTCGAGCTGACGTTGCGTCGCCTTGCTATCGTTCACCGCCGTCGCGATTCTCGCTGCTCCGCCAGCCAACGAACCGAGAACTCCCAATAATGGTAAAATTGGTAAGATACCACCGCGCTTCGCTATAGGAAGTATTCGTTTTTTCGCAGTCTTTTTCTTCATCGATGATTTTTTTGTTTTCAGCCCCATACCGAATTTTGTCTTTGCCTTCATAGCCGCCCAAACAGCTGTAGCGGCTGCTCTTTCGCCAAGAGTCGAATCTCTCGCGGTAATACGCGTTTGCGCTTTCGTGGCGAGTATATTATCCGCAACGTGTCGTTGACCAAGATCGTTGCTTCGGGAATAAGCTATGTCGTGCTCGCGACACGCGGCATCCAATGGATTGATACCTCGATCGCCTCTAGCCAATCGTGTTTCTAAATGAGTTCCTGGTTCGCAAAACTGATAGCTTGGAATATGTAATTCGATAGGAAGTGCGTTTATCGCACGATTTAACAAACCGCTACCTCTTATAATTTTTGCTGACATTTGTCACAATTTTTTATTAACGGTGTTGGACCGTCGAAATGTGTTTGCTGCCACGACAAATTATAATGTCGCGTGCATCGACGATACTGTTGAACCTCTGAGTCAGCTTTTATATGTTCGGGAAGCTTGTCCCACAATTGTTCCACGTATCTACCAAAGTCTCGCAGTAAAACAATCTTGGAGATAATCTGTAACTGCTCGGTGGTAAGCTCGAGAATATCGCTGTCAACCGATAGAAGAAGAAACATTTTTGAGACTGAGCGGTTTCGATTCGGTGCGCCTCTATAAATAGGGCCCCGATGACTCATTTTCCAAAATTTGATTTGAGATTTGCGAGAGCAAACATGCGGTTCGCGCGACAAGCGACGATAATCAAGGTGATAAATTTTGACGATAAAACACGAGTCCGAGAAAGAAATACGCAAGCATGGAAACATGCTGCCGACTACTATACGCGGTATCATTTGCGGTCCTTCGAATTGCGGTAAGACTAACGTGTTGATAAGTTTGATAGAAAGTCCACACGGTGTACATTTCGAGAATGTGTACGTATATTCGAAATCGCTTCAACAACCGAAATATCGATACTTGGAAAATTTGTTATTATCGATCGATGAAATTGGCTATTTTACATTCTCTAATAATAGTGACGTTATTCCACCGAGCGAGGCGCTTCCGAATTCCATTTTTATCTTTGACGACATGGCGTGCGATAAGCAAGATACGATAAGAGAGTACTTTGCAATGGGTCGACACTCGAGCGTCGACTGTTTCTATCTTTGTCAAACGTATGCCAAGATACCCAAGCATCTTATACGGGACAATGCAAATTTACTGATTTTACTTAAACAAGATGGTACAAACTTGAAACATGTATACAACGATCATGTAAATACTGACATGTCTTACAGCGATTTTCGCGCATTCTGTCAGAAATGTTGGCAACACAAGTATGGATTTGTAGTGATTGATAAAGACAGTTTACAGACTAATGGAAAATATCGAAAAGGATTTAACGATTTTGCAATACCGTAAAGTGGTTAGTCGCTATCGATAAATCGATCGAACAACGTCTAAAAAATTTTCGTCCGAGCGCAACATGACGACGACGATTGACAGTGACGATCGTGAGAAGATTGCGAGAGAAATTGTAAAAACGAGCGAATCAATCCGCAAAAAATATCGTTCTTTAAAAACCGGTCAAATGGAGGAAGACGTCGCATTGGAGAGGCACTTTAAACCAATTATCAAACCTCTAAAACAACTTGTCGAAAATACAATCAATGTGGAATCTAATGAAGCGAAAATCGAACCATCGAGTATGCTCGAAGACAAGCATCTGAAAAAAGAGTCTGGAACAAAGCGAACAAGGTCAAATATATCATTGAACGGTTCGCTAATAACTTCTACTCCAAATCATTCGAAACGTAAGCGAATGAAACAATTATCGAATGTGATTACTTCTACTCCGATAAAAGATGTACAATCGAGTCAAATATTGCACGAAAGATCGTCTCCGTATGTGGAAGAAGTTTTCGAAATCACGCCTGAAACGCTTGTGACATCGGTTCAACATCTGCTACAAACGTCCGAGGGTCAAAATACATTGCGCACACATCTGGGTCCACTAGGGCAAAAATATGTTGGAGCTATTTTGAGTCAAGATTCAAATAACAGTATGGATTATGTTTACGGTGTTAGATTTTGCAACGAAGGAATGATGCTTGGTGATCAAATTTTTGATGTGGATAAAGATGACAATATAATTATCGGTGGAATAAGATACATGGGAACACCAGGTCTCTATGAGTTGATTTTCAAGAGAATACCCGACGGTGACGTATACAATGATAATGATAAAATTAAATACAAAAATATATTACTGGCGACAAATGCACATAGACGTGGCAATGATATGCGTAATCCAGTGTTAAGTAACAAGGGATACAAGTATAAAAATATAATAGCACCATTAATCTCTATTAAAAATATAATAGTGTCTGGAAAAAAAGCTGGAAGAGGTATAAACATACCGCGCGCTATGACGTTAAACGATAATAAGATCGATTACGTGCATTGGAATGATCCCAATGAGTTGGTAGATCGCTTGCGATTGCTGGAAGCTTCGCGTCAAGCCGGCAACAATGCCCACGACAATGAAATATTATCAATTATCGAGGAACTTTGCGAAGCTGGCCTTATTATAAATTAATCTATGCGTCGGCGAAACGAGTCAGTCTGTCATTATTGTTTGTATCGAAATGTCGATTAATAAATTTGGATTATCGTTGGGAACACCCAACAACTCATACTATCAATAGAATGGATTACTAAGAAATTACGTGCGCGATAACGCTCTGTGTCAGACAGCCTCCGGCTTTGACGCAAGGTCGCGTAAGATACGACGCGTAGCGCAACCGGAAGATGATACTGATGCAGCAAACAAACAGTACGTGGAAATACGTGTCAAGCTTTTGGAAGACAGACAGGAAGAACTTGAGAAAAAAATAGTCACGCTCGAGAAGAATGTGCAAACGCTGCAAATAATGATGGATGAGATGCAGAAAATGCTTCGGTATGCAACTCACGCGCAGACTACATCTAATTCAGCGCATGAGAAGAAAGATATATAAAGAATATATGTGGAGGAATTATCTCATTATTGCAAATTATGTCTCGATCAAATATGTCGCAAAAGACCTCTGAAAAACAGCTGCTCGTGGAAGAATTGCATGCTCCAGCGAGAAAAAATTTCCCACGTAGACGTGTCATATTACGCGGATACAACGATCTGTGGCAGGCGGACGTGGTCGAGATGCGTCCATATGCACGATTCAACAAAGGTTACAACTACATACTCACAGTTATCGATGTGTTGAGCAAGTATGCGTGGGCTGTACCGCTCAAGAGCAAGAGTGGAAACGAGACGGCTGATGCTATCGCAAAGATAATTCGAGACGATGGAAGAAGTCCGAAAAATTTTCAAACCGCCAGAGGAAAAGAATTTTACAACACAAATGTACAGAAACTCGTGAAGAAACACAGCATTAATCATTATTCGACGTACTCTATTATGAAAGCCTCGGTCGTGGAACGATTCAACCGAACGTTAAAGAGCAATATGTGGAAAATGTTTACGTTTAATGGAAATTACAAGTGGATCGACGCGTTGTCCCGGCTCGTTAGAGAGTACAATGCGCGAAAACATCGCACTATCGGCATGAGACCTATCGATGTTACCCCCGCGATCGCCGATAAACTTTTAAATACGGTATACAGCAACATAAAGATTGCGGCACCGGCAAGATTCAAAGTAAGCGATCCGGTACGCGTGAGTAAATTTAAGACCATCTTTGACAAAGGTTACACACCAAATTGGTCGACAGAAGTGTTTAAGATCGTTAAAGTGCAGAAAACTAATCCCGTGACCTATGCACTCAAAGATTCGCGCGGAAATTCCGTCGCCGGCGGATTTTACGAATACGAGTTACAACGCGTTGCCAATCCTGACATACATCTCGTGGAAAAGGTAATACGCAAAAAGGGCGATTAGGTTTATGTGAAATGGCTGGGATTTGATGCAACACACAATTCTTGGATACATAAAAATAATATATTATAAATACGTTAACAATAATACATAATATTAAAGATATTTTCCAAATATATAAACAAAATTGTACACTTTATAAAATATACATATAATTTACAATAAATATACATATAATTTTAATTTACAATAAATATACAATTTTTATTTACAATAAATATACATGATTTTTATTTACAACGGTATTTTGTAATGTCCCCACGGTAGCGTGTCGGTGGTTTCGGGTACGATATACCGCTTGTCATCGTACGGACTTAGAGCAATTTTTGTCTCGCGAATAGTGTATACTTCGTGTAATTTAGATCTTATACAAGACTGCTGACGCGTCATTTCAATCTCTTCGTTCAAACACCGCGTGTAATCGTTGAACGTTATCGTTCTCGCGACGACGTTACTCTTGACACCTTTTACCTTTTTTGTGTCTTTTTTACCATCTACTCGCAACGCGTACATTTTTGCCCTAAGCCCGACGAATTCGGTCATGATGGCACCATTATTTTCATCCTTCATTAAACCCGGTATCTTTTTATTCGCGAGCGGTATACCGTACACATTGTCCACCGCATAATCGTTGGTATCGAATCTGTCAACGTTGCGCTTTATATTCTCATATACATCTTCACACTCGATGTGATATATGAGACTGTCGGTGTCAGTGTACATGACTTTACATTTCTCTCGATACATAGGTATCATATAATCGTGGTTAAATCTCGTACAAACATATCTTGGATATGTCGAGTATACACATACCCACGTAGATTGGTTTATTAAATTTCACCTCGAGATTGCGCAATCCAACGGCGATCAGATTCTCCGAAAACACGCTTCTACTATGAAAATTTGGTTTTGCGATCATTGCCTCTGCGCCATATCTTCCATCCCAATGTGTCACGAACTTAATATTAACGTGATTGCGCACATTTTCCATCGTTTTGCCAAATACCGCATTATTCATTAATTTATATAAATTTTTTTCAAAATCATTTTTCGCGAGTGTTCGGAATTGTGTATTAAGTTCGATATAACTGCGAAGCCATGGAGATTGCGAAAACTGTAATATTCGATGTATTTTTGTAACGCGAAGTCCGTGTCGCGTGCATTGCTGCAGGTTGCGGTAATGTATTACATAACGTTTCTTATCGTATAAGGTTGTGAGCAGCTTATCCTGCCGCTTACCAGGTGGTTTGTCGCGTGTCGGGCAAAACGGTAGATCAGTATGCACATCGTGAACACGTTGCGGATACTCGAGATCGACTTCAAGGATGTAGCTTATAGGCGTTGGTACATTGCCCATCCGTACAAATTATTTACATCAAAGTACGTAAGATACGTTGAAGGTTTCAATGGGTCGTATGACTGCATATACTTGTTATTAGCATGTGCGTAACTGTTGGAACATTGACTCAAACCACTGCGTATTCCGCGCTCGATAAATAAAACCATGTCGATATCCGTAAGCAATTCGAATGTAATATTTGTATGCTTCAACATGGCGTCCCACGTATATCCGGGAAGAGTGTAGTAATACACGGGGTCGAGCCCATAACTTTTAATACAACTCTCGCGGAAATTTTCAAAAATGTCTGCTAATAACAAGACATCAATTTTAAGATACAAGTCGCTATATTCGCCCAGCGTTCGAATGGAGAACCGCTCCCACACGTTCTCGGCGTGCGCGTAATCGCTCTCGGATATCGTGTCACCGGTCAAGGAACTGTAAAATGATTCGCGCGGCGGTAAACACGTATCTTGCAACCTGTCGACGCAGTCAATATATTCGTACGGAAAGACGCTCTTCTGTGTTAATAAATTGAAATTGTCATTCGATAAATTTTGAAATTCAGATTTTAAAATTTTGAGTTTGTCTTTATTCAAGAATGATGCCAATTTATCGAGACTAGCTGTGAGAAATTTATACGAATCGATAAAACGCAATTTAATATGATGTTTTGATTTCTCTTCGGTAAGATTAACATTTTTCGTAAATGATATATATTTTTCCTTTGTTATTGGAAGTAACTCGATTCCCCCTTCGAACGCTGTAGCTATTTCCTTGATAATGAAGTGCGCGTCGTAACCGGATAAATTATGAAAAACTATTGGAATGCAAAAAGAATCTTTATAATTTAGATTACAATTTGAATGCGCGGGACCTCTGTATCGCCCGGTCAGATGGCAATGATCGCGTACGCGTGTATCGTCTTGTACAAATGGTTTCTCGCAAATGTAGCATTGTGTCGCGCTATGAAAATTTTCCCATTCATCAGATGTTAAATTTACCATGGGGACATTAGCTGATAAAATACTTTTTACACGCAGTGCTAAATTTTTAAGTTCTTCGACGAACCATGATATGCAATCGATATCGCGACGAGAATGATACGCGGATAACGAATCATCGTACAAACAATGTACATAATATGCTAAGCTAAATACTTTGTGATGTTGGTAGTTTCTCTCTTCCTCCGTCTTCTCTAAAACGCACTCCAGATCGGCGTACACGACGAAAGGAAGCCGCTCCTTCCGATTATAGTTGTTGAACGTGAGCCACTTGTCCTTATCGCTCGGTAATCGGATAGCGCACTCGTTCATCTCGCGACAGTCCACCGTATGTGATTGTAACTTGTTGTTCAAGCCAAAATAGTGCAACATCTGTAAAAGAAATAATTTTTAATTTTTGTTCAAAGATTTCTGTAATATAATTTATTAAATATATACGTACCGATCGCAGATATATTTCTTGTGTTCTTTTTTGCTCAATTGCGAGCTCACGAGGCGGGATAGATTCTTGATCCACGCGAAATGTCCAACGTTGTTGTCTTCCACGTACAACAGGTTGACGTGTTTGTCTTTTTTCAGCTCACTCAGACGTATCGGGACAATGTTCTTTTCCTCGATACTATATACATTGATTGAGATATTGTTGGCATGTACGAATTTTTTAATTTGATTTACATTCACTGGAAACTCAATATCCTGGAGATTCAGCACTGTCGTGTAATGCGGGTACGAAGATTCCCGATAAACATGATCTTCAGCTGGGTATAGAGCGGCGACCACAGACCACGCAAAACACGCATTGTCATTAGATTGCACGTTGATTACTGCTCTCTTCATCGTTATTTCTCGCGGTAATTTTATGTGGCATCCCGCGCGCAATGGATTATATTTATTTATATTTACATTTAAATCGAGTATTCGCGATAATGCCCACCCGCTATCGCGTTCTTGAAATTCTTCGAGCGATGCTAGAGTGGGCTCGACAACGCGCCGCTCGTATCATTCGCGTAAATCGGATGTGCGAAAGAGTTCATAGTTTCTCGTATTGATACTTTTATTTGCGCGTTTATCACCCGTCACAAATTCACCATTGAACAATGTATTAATTTTCACATTAAAGTGTTTTTTCAGCATGGTTTGCACGTGTTCGAGCACAATGTCTTTAGCATCCTCGAAAAATTGACGAGGCTTGATGTGATTATGATTTATAACCGCACCAGTCAATATGTGGCTCTCGAACGCCGTTCGAGATCTCTCGCCAAATCAATCCGTGTTGCCGCGTGCTGCATCCTGCACCCGCGTGTACAAAACGTGTGCGTAACGAGTTCTTCATTCCCTCGAGTCGTGCAATTCGGGCAATCAGCGATTGTCGAATCCCAATCGATAATCGTGGACGTTTGATTCGACTTTGCCCTTCTAATGATTCGATATATTCGCCGCATCGTTGCTCCCACGCAACGTACTCCTCTATCGAATTCACCCTTGCAGATTGCTCGCGTAGATTTCGTTCGGCATTGTTTTCCGCCATATTTCCAAATTTATACAAAAAATTTTTTGCTAACAAGATGTGCTTATTAACAGCTCTTGTCTCGGAACTCTTTGCGAAAATACTGGCAGTGTGCCTGTTTATCATGATTTTATATTCTATCTTGATGTCTCTTTCCATCATGTGTATCAACTAAATCTTTATTTCGCGATTTGTCACGTATATTTTGACTAATGTCGATTATTGCATTTTTGTCGTCTAGAGATGATGTCAAATCCCAGGTGTATCGCAAAAATTTCAAATTACATGCAGCTGTCCAATGTTAGTGCAATTTAATCATGAGGATTGTCCTTATATTTTAGGATTTTGTCATGTTTTGACACGCGCGTTTGAAATCTGATATCTATGGGTGATGTCATCGCGAAGCAGCCGTATATCGGCGCTTGAAAATTTTATATTACGTTGCATTTTTGTGCATTCGGCTAAATCTCACACCTGGTGATGATGTCATCGCGAAGCAGCCGTATATCGGCGCTTGAATGGAAAAATTGAAAAAAATATCGCGTCATCAATAATCCCCACCACATTGCAATTTTGCAACGCTAATACATATTTTAAATATGTTCAATACGTTCAGTATTGCATCCACCACTTGTGTGAAAGGTTCATATAAAAATGTATCGCACTGAAGCCGCATGAATTATTACGTTTCGATTCAAGATGCTGATGAAACTTCACCGTGTAAGAAGAAATGTAACAAGTAAGTTTTAATTAACTTGAATATTTTTTATACTTTTTAAATATTTTTTATACTTTTTAAATATTTATATAAATAATATTGTTTTTACTCCCTAGCATTTCATCCGAGTCTCGTCGCGCGGTTCGTATACTCGGAAGACGATACGCCTTAACTCCGACGTCGTACAAATATTTGGACATTGAAATAAACGTTGGAGCTGTATCTTGCGTGGAATTGGTTCTCGGCGATAATCGGGGCAATCAAATAATATTGCCCTTTGAAACGTGGAAATCGCTAATGCAGAAACGTGCGGACATTGAACGACTTCTACAATCGGCTGAAATCCCATTGCGGATTCGAGATTTGACATTCGAAGTGGTTAAAATATCTGATTCGAATATTATAAAAATTGGATTATCAAATAATTCTTTATATATGAAGCCGCCAACTCTATTCTATTTATTCGATTTTGAAAAATGTATAGATCATATGTATTACTGGTTATGCGAAAATACGCATATTGTAAATGAAAAATTCAAACAATTTGTAATTTTCCAACACCAATGCCACACCTACTCGCGGCATCGTACCTTCGCGTTCCCTCTTCCCCGCGGCCCCCGCACCTACCGTTCCGCCGCGGTCCCCCTTCCCCCTCTCCGCGGACCCCGCGCCAACCGTTCCGCCGCGGTCCCCCCCCCTCTCCGCGGACCCCGCACCTACCGTTCCGCCGCGGTCCTCCTTCCCCTCTTCGCGGCCCCCGCACCTACCGTTCCGCCGCGGTCCCCCTTCCCCTCTCCGCGGACCGCGCGGCTACCGTTCCGCCGCGGTCCCCTCCGCCTCTCCGCGGACCCCGCGCCTACCGTTCCGCCGCAATCACTCCCGCGTGACGTCATTCCCACCCCATGACGTCATGCCCACCCCCGTGACGTCATACTCACCCCCATGACTTCATTTCCACTCCCCGACGTCATTCCCACCCCGTGACGTCATACCCCCCCTGACGTCATTTCCACCCCGTGACGTCACCCCCCTCTCCCTGACGTCATCCCCCCTCCCCCCGTGACGTCATACCCCCCGCGCCGGTTTCCCCTCCCCCCTCACCCCCCTCAGAGGACCATGGCTTAGAACCGGCCTAGATACACTACTGCCAATCAATTCAAGAGAGCAATTAAGAGACCGAATCATAGATGCAGTGCATCAAATATCACTAAAACAATGTCTAGCTGCAATTAATGAGGTCAGATGTAATGCTTTGTATTGATGCAAAAGGGCAACATTTCGAACAATATCTGCATTAAATAGATGATAACATAAATAAAATGTAAATAAATAAGTAAAAAAGCGAAAACTTGTTTTGTTTCTTTTTTTGTGATTTTCTTCAGAATGAAGCAAAAACGAGCAAACCTCTAAAAGGCTTTCTGTTTTAGCTTTTTAGTCCCCTATATTGTGCCTCTAGCCGCTAAGGAAGAGGTCTTTCGGGATTTGTACGCCCAAAGGATTAGGATCCACGCTCGAAATAAGACTCCCGGACGTTAGGTATAATTTAGTATATTTTGCAAGATTTAATACACTTCCACTTTTTCGCGATTATAACAGTCGGGCGCGATACGTACGGTACTTCGATACTATTACTGAGTGAGCGAGTAGCCATCATCGGTGCATCTCGCGCTTATTATATATCTTAATTAATTAGATCGTTGATTAGGGAGGAGTGTGGTGTCCCTGACCAGAGCATGTCTCGTGCTCCGCTTGTCAGTCTGTCTCGTCAGCTGCTTACTCAGCTTCCGAGAACTTGACCATGACTTCCTTCTCTTTAGTCACGTATCTTACTTTTATTTTATTAATATTCTTTTATTAGTATTTACTTTACTCTTTCTTTAGTATTTACTTTACTCTTTCTTAATTATCTTTCCTTGATCTCTTTTCTAATTTTAATGCTTTGCTTTACTCAGTTCTTTCTTACACTTTTCTGTTTCACTTCATTGTTTTATCCTTTAATATATTAAGAAATTGGTCGGGTTACGACACCTACACGCTCTTGAAGTTTTGCCATTTAAATTGGGGATACTTTGTATAATGCGCCACTTAGAGCTCTACAACTTTTGCATGAAAAAGTTTTCACGAAAATGCGTTTTCTCAAAAAATTGCTGATACGAGCGCTCTGTTACACTCTATATTTAGTGCATTAACTTACTGTTATATTTAATGGAATTCCCTCAATGAAAATCCCACCCACACAATAATTGTAAAATGAACCTCGCTTCGCGTTGTAAAGTATTATATGCGCGGACACAGTTAATTCCGCCCCCCTCCCCCTACGAGAGGTTCCACTTCCGGAAGATATAACCTAACCCAAACCTATTTCTGATTTAAAACTAAAATTTGGTTCGAGTTACGTTATATAATTCAAACCAAATTTTCGTTTCGAATCTAACTTTAACTTTAAATATCTCAAAAATTAAAAGAGACCGCCGATTAAATTATAAGCAAAAGTTACTCAAGGTCATGTCCTTCACAACATATATCAAGGTCAAGGTCATCGGAGCTGCATCTCCTATACTGCATAATTATCCATTTTTCGTAGATGTTACAATTAAATACAGTTTAAATCTCCAAAACTATGAGTGATAGTAACTTTTGCCACTCTTGAACTTTTGTTCCAAATGGTCCATTCATGAAGAATCCATGCTCAAATCTAGGCGCCACGGAAATCGTTCCAGATAGCAAAGTGTCATCTATTTGACGTCAATAATTCGTCATTTGAGGTCGCGAACGTCATGTTACCAAATGAAGACATAATAATGATGTTATTTTTTTTACCTATTAATAACGTTAGTTATTTACCATCTTATAAAGTATTTACAACGTTACACTTTTCACTAATTAGTAACATCAGTTATTTGATCATTTAACGACGTATTAGTAAGATTCTATCAATGACCAATTACTGACGTTAATTATAATCTATTCTGTATATGGTACTTGCAATATCAACTTTTTGATCAAATTTTAGATTAACTCAATATATTTACATTCGATGTAACAATAATGTTATAAGTTTTGTTGAACATCAACTTAACATTAATTATTTATTAAGATTAATTACCCAGGCAAGGTGTCGTCATTATAACGTTATTTTAATGTAATTTCTCGTCATATGACATAATGTTGTTACAATATGTCAATATTAAAATTAACGTATTTATATAAAGAAAATTATAAATATTTTATGATACTTATAAAGTTTGCATAACTTCCTGTTCAAAACCCTTGAAAATATGGTATTATATTATATTACAAAACTATAAAATATTGTTTAATATTAATAATTAAATTTGATGTGCATGTTTTCATATATCCAAAATTATTATTTATTAAATTTTTTATAAGAAATGTTACTGCGTGCAACATTTCAAAACTTTACAAAAAGCTACTTCAACCGTTAGTTCGTTTGTTTACCGCCATGCGATGCGCGACGTGCGTTATCTCGTATTTGAGTTTCAGTCATGAGAATTATATAAAGCTTCGAGCAACTGGCAGGAGATTAAAATGTATTTACTTCTATCAGTTTAATTTCTGACCTACCCTAGGTCTAGCAACCCTAGTATAGGGAATTCAGATATTAGACTGGTAGTTTTAAAAGTCGGATAAATGTCCGAAAAAAATTAAAATCCATCCATTTATTGTCATATTATCATCATACATATGAACGGTCTGTGATTACCGTTATTTTAACATCACTTTTATGTCGTTTCAAAGGTGAATTTGACATTATAATGACGACACCTTGCTACCTGGGAAATGACGTCGATTTATAATGTCGTTAAGATGAGACAAAAGTACGTCAGTTTTACGACATTTGTCATCTTAAGACGTCTGTTGCGTCATAAGACTATAAAATGCCGTCAAATAGATGACATCTTGCTACCTGGGGTACTATCCCCGAATCAGATATTAATTCCGTTAATATACTAATATATTAATATAAATTAAGGATAATTACAAAAAACAGTGATATCCCATTAAAAAAATTTTACAAAGGTAAAAAAAATACGCCAAGTACATATCTAAAAAATAATCTATAAAAAGTTTTGGAGTAATTATTTACTATAGCGGACCCAGCTTCAATGACGTTGACCTTGACATATGTTGTCAAGGACATAATTCTGAGTAACTTTTCCTTGTAATTTAATCGGCGGTTTTTTATAAATTTTGAGATATTTAAAGTTAAAGTTAGATTCGAAACTTGATTGAAAAATTTGGTTTGAGTTATATAACATAACTTGAATCAAATTTTAGTTTTAATTCAGAAATAGGTTTGGATTAGGTTATATCTTCCGGATCCCGGAAGTGGTTATGGGAGATACCCGTATAAGAGCGGTAGAATCTATAAAGTACCTCGGTTTAATGCTAAATAGTAGGCTGAACTTTAAGGAACATTGTAATTACATGGAGACTAAAGTCAATAAGGTATTCCGTGCATTAGGTCGTCTCATGCCTAACATGAGAGGCCCTGAGGAGGCAAAGAAAAGACTATATGCAAATGTAATGACTTCTGTCGCTCTATATGGTGCTCCGATTTGGATTGATGCGGCAAATACATCTATTAAAGGTAAGCAGATATTAAATAGGATTGAACGAACCATATCTATTAGAGTAGCTGCGGGATATAGAACCGTCTCCCATGATGCGGCGACATTATTGGCCCGTTTCGTTCCTCTAAGCATATTAGCGGCTGAGAGGAAGCGGGTCTTTACTAGATCCAGAGACTTGATTAGGACTGGAGAATGGAATATTAGCGCAGATGCGGATATTAAGACTATGGAAGCAATAGTCACTAGAAGGCAATGGTCGCTATATTTGAGTAGACCAAATGGCAGGAAGTCGGACACTGAACGTAATTTATCCGGTATTGAACGGTTGGCTGGATCGTAACTTTGGAAGTTTATCCTTCCACTTCACTCAGCTTATTACTGGTCATGGTGTATTTAATACTTACTTGCATAGAATCGGCAAAGCGGAGAGCCCGTTGTGCTCTTACTGTGAGGACTCTGCGGAACACACTCTCCGAGATTGCGATCGATGGAATTCGGAAAGAGAAAGGCTAATAAGTTCCTTAAACTGCGACGAAGAAGAAGATATAACTAGAGATAGCTTAAGTCTAGGATTGTTAACTAAGTGTATGCTTAAATCACAAGATTGTTGGAATGCAGTTGTTACATTTGCGAAGGATGTTATGATGGTTAAGGAGGAGGATGAGAAGAACCGACAAAGGGCACTTCTTAGCCCTGCTCCTCTTTCATCCAGCGAAGTCGATACAGATTAAAGGTACTCAAGTACCTCTGTGAATATACGTGTGTACATATATGTATATATATATATATATATATATATATATATATTTAATATATATTTAAAATAGTCTTACTTAGTAATAACTATAGGTATTAAGTTAGTAAATATGTTAACATTAACATTAAAGGAAGCGGTTGCGGATCATGTAGTTAATTAATTGGTAAATCGATTGACTGGTGATTGGTAATTGGTTCTTATTAAGTAAAGTAGTTAGGCTATAGTTTTTAGTAAATTGCACGTAGGAGGCTGAGACTCCTTAGGAGATGTGTATGTGAAATATATGTGTGTGTATGCATGTAGATATGGAGGTGTGTGGATGAGTGAGTGAATGAGTGAGTGACTGAGTGAATGAGTATGTAAATATTGTTCGAATGGGGGGGTGAATGAATGAATAGATTAGGAATGGAGGGTGGCTGGGATGGGATTGGTGCTGGGGAAGGGGGGTAGGGAGGGGTGTTAAAGAGAAGGGGGGGAAGGGATAAGGGGTTTTAGGATAGGGCTAAGGAGAAGGTAGGATACGGAGGATGATACGCTAGTATGCGTGTGTTGTTGGAATTTTGGCGGGGATAGTAGAGCGTAAGCACAGCTCCCCGCCAAAAATTCGGACACTTCGAGGCAGAAGCCTCGACCCCGAGGGGGGTTTTAGTGGGTATTCCCCGGCCTTTAGCTGGGATGAGTCCCACTGAAATGTGGACGGGGTATGCGTAAATGCATTTCCCCTCCCTGCGACGAAGCTAAAAAAAAAAAAGGTTATATCTTCCGGAAGTGGAGCCCCCCCTAGGGGGGTGGGTGGAATCCGCTGTGTCCGTGCATATACTTTATTTATAGCAAATAATTACCCTGATCACTTTTAAGAATCACTTTTAATCATGATTTCAAGTAGAAATATTAGATAACGAATCACATTTACATAAGCAATTGATTTTCGAAGTTCTAGACATAAAAAGACAAAAAGATAGTTTAAATCTACAAATAGACACTGAATCTTCCGAAGATATTTGACGTTGACGGTACTCGACAAATTGTCCAAAATTTTTTGTCGCATTATATTTTATTCGCATACTGTAATTTATTTTATTCGTATGTTATCTATTTTATTTTATTTATATTATATCTTCATATTTATTTTTTATTTTACCATACCTGACATCTTTTATATATATATTCATTACTTATTATATATTTATTTTATGTTTCATTGTAATTTATAACATCATTTCATATTTTTATTTTTATGTACTTCACAACTTTTTTAAATGTAACTGTTTGCGTCGTTGTTCGACAACGTTTGTATATTGTATTTTGTTGTATTTTATTTATTATTTTAATTTTACTGTACTTGACAATTTTTTTATCTTTACCGACAATGTTTGAGTATCGTAATTTATTTATTTTTATTATTTCTCTATATTTATATGTTATATTACCGAACCTGATAATCGTTTCATATTCATTAGTTATGATGCATCGTTGGAGATGCCGCGAATGTAATTCATAAAAAGCACGAAACGCCAAATAGTTTGGCCTGCTGACGCACGCTGTCGCTGCAAACTCGCACGCGATAGAGTCTCTATAACAGAGTCTAGCCAACTTGACAGTTTTGGCAAAATCCTGCGACAGAAATAGAAATATACGCTATCTTACTTTAAACACGAATGCACGCGTATGACAGTACTGCCGCTGTTGCTTATGAAAAGTGTCAGAATTGTGATCCGAAGTAATTTTGAACATTTTTGAAGAATAATTGTGCAGAACGGGTGGGTGTGCTGCATCTTTTTGCAATAATTCTGCAAAAAAAGATTATATTGATTTATATATGAAAATATTTCCCAGAGATTCGAAACGTCGAGCTTTATGGAAATGAAATGTTCAACGCGAAAATTGGACAGCGACGAATAATTCATATCTCTGCGAGGTTAAGTAATGATTTCTGATTTTATTACAATGTGAGACAATGTAAATAAAATATATATAAAAATTGTATAAATTGCATATAACGTAATATATATTTTCTATCATATTATTTATCACAGAAAAAATACTATGTTTAGTAAAAATAGATATGATAGCAAATCTATGGGGTAAACCTGCATAAAAGAGTCCCACCTCGTATGACCTTGACCTTGACATATGTTGTCGAAGTCATCGTCCTGAATCACCTTGATCTTAAAATAAGTTGCGGTCATGATCCGTTAAAAAGTTATTAACAAAATAAGTATTATAGACATAATTTACATTTTTGACACGTATAGATAGAATCGCAAGTATATATGAACAGCCATAATAATACCGCGAGCACACACACACACAGGGTTTTGGTTCCCCTCCCGCATCCATCCCGCCGGTAGGCAGGATGGAGCTTGCTTTACAATGTAGCATGTACTTTGTAAGTTGTAAAACGAGGTCCACCCTGCCTACTGGCGGGGTGGGTGCGGGAGGGGAGCTGAAGGCCCCTCCCTTGCACCCCCCCGTGTGTATGTGTGTGTGTGCGTGGGCGCGTGTGTGCGCGCGCGCGCGCATCATGCGAAAACGTGCGCAGTTTTATGTCCCAAGCATCAGTCAGTCACTATCTTTAATTGTTCATAACTTTGTAGTAAACAACGAGCGACGATAATTATTCAGAAAAAGTTATTCAGAATTATGTCCTTGACAACATATACCAAGATCATTAAAATCGATGAAGTCGCCCTTAATCTTAAATTTTACCATTAAATTAATCAATTATTTTCTGCTTTAACAAAAAAACTGTTCAATATATCAACGATTCACTGCTAATGATTTTCCTTCGTTCATACATATACTATTTCCACATATATGTTAATTGTTTATGCCTTTTAATACTTAAAATAACTGTTATATTTTTCATACCTTTTTATTAATAACTTTTTAATTAATAATGACCGACGGCTAAAATTATTTGTATGTTGTTCAGGGTCATGACCTTGATAACATATATCAAAGTCAAGGTCATACGAGGGGGGTCCCCTTTTATGCAGGTTTACCAAATGATTTGTTTGTTATTACATATTCCATATTTCTATATTGTTATATAGTTTATTATATATTTTGCAGTGTTTTTTAAAATATGAGTGTCTTAA
This sequence comes from Polyergus mexicanus, assembly GCF_030449975.1. Classification (NCBI taxonomy): domain Eukaryota; kingdom Metazoa; phylum Arthropoda; class Insecta; order Hymenoptera; family Formicidae; genus Polyergus; species Polyergus mexicanus. Next base: position 2,827,718 of record NW_027223345.1, read on the forward strand.
TATAATAAATAAATTTTACTATTGTAATATTTTCGTTCTTTTTTTTGTCTTCTTTTATTTTCTTATTCAAACTGTTGATTCTTTACATTTTCTGTAAAGTGAAAATTCTTATGTATGTCTTGTTTTTACCACGTATATTTTCAATTTCCACTGCGACAATTTACTATTATTGCCATTTCCATTCAAATATCAGCGGGAGTTGCCAAAAAATGACGGACCAATCAAAAGTTGCTATCGTATGGCCAGACTCTGTTACAGAGATTCTAGCGCGCGATAGAGACCCTCTAATAAAAGACTGGCCATAAGAGTGTGCCATCCATTTCGTCAAAATCCGTGAGAGAAAAATATAGACTATCTCACTCTTCCACTCACATACGTGACTAGCACGCGTTTGTTTATATATGTGTTTTTCAATTCATATTAGTAAAATGACACGTGTTGTGTGTTAAAATTTTATGAAAATGGGTGGATGCTTAGCAGAATTTTGCAACAATTCACCATCGAAAGGTTATACATATTGTTGCGTCCGCGGATCGAAATCGATATTACTCGAATACGCGCGACACAATCGGCACCCGCGTATCGCGACGTAAATAAAGAACACTTATTAAAAAGAACAAGAGGAACTTTAATAATAGTTTAGAACACAGAACAGATAATCTCGTAATCTATCAATCCATCCGGAATCACTACCGACGCGAGACTCCAAAATGGCTCTCTCAAGATGTCCGCCGTTGTTTAACAACAACCCTTAGCAACGTGTTTGGGGATGTTCACCCGGAGATGGGTACAGCAGATTGAGGAATAACCGCCTCAGACGATTCGCAGGGACGCAACAATATAATGAAAATATTTCCTAGAAATCCTCAATGATGACCTTATAGGCCAAAAATGTTGGCCATAAAAATTGGACACCTACAAAGAATTCGTATCTTTGTGAGGTAAAGTAACATGGTTCTAATAAAATTAATCAAAAATGTATTATTAATTTAATGAAAAGTGGTGTTATGAATCTTGTCTTTTATCTTTTATTTTATTGAAACTTATTAGTATCTTATTACTTCTTTTATATCACTTCTTTTTATATATTACCTCTTTTTTACAAAATTAAGAGAAAACATTAAATATCAAAAATTGTTTAACATAAATTATTTAGATTAATATAAAAACTAGTTTTTAATATTTCTATTATTTATCATTTAATATTATTTACATTTAAAATAAATAGAATAATTGAAATTTGAATATGAGCGAGAGTTGACGAAAAATGCCGGACCAATCAAAAGTGGCCCTCTTATGGCCAGTCTCTTATTAAAGGATCTTTAGCGCGCGATAGCGATGCGCGAAAGCTCTCCGATTGGCGATCGACGTCCCAAATTGCGGCCGTCAATCTCCACCGCCTACACGCGCCACGTCTCTGTATCTCTCCCTCGCAATTCGCCGAATCCACAGCCCTCTTTCCAGAAAGATCGTATTCGCGCATTATTCTCATCGGATGACGAAAAACTTTCGCCAAGAACCTTCTAGAAAGATGGGCCATATAAAGGACGGTCGAATTTTAGATCGCGTGGGAGTTTCTGAAAATACTCAAACTCGAAATCCCGGTTTGTGCACTTGCACTTTTAATTAAGAAAAAAGCCTTTGTGAAACTTGCTCGAAATCGTCGTTGAGTCTTGAGGAAGGATCCGTAATCCTTTTTGCGAAGGCTATGCTTTTCTATAACAAAAACATTGTAAATTACTGTAAATACTAGTAGGATAGTATGGCCGGTTTTGGCTCAGTTTGTTGTGAGTTTGTTTGTGAATTTGTTTGTGAGAGAGAGGTTACCGTTGGGGAGGAAGAGAGAGAAATAGTTTCGGAGCAGTTTGTAGGCGCCCGAGGGATGGAGATCGGGCTGGGCGGGTGTATGGGGGGGTAAGTAGGGTGAGAGGGGAAGCGCGGCCGGGGGGAAGCGGTGGGTACGAGTCGCCGAGAGCGCTCGAGAGATGGCGCTCGGGGGGTGGCTGTTCCTCCCGATTCGACCTTGACGCGACTCGTTCTTTAGGGGCGCGCGCCGCTTCTAGCGCGCGATCCGCTGTCGCGATTCTTTAGGGGGGCGCGCCGCTTCTAGCGCGCGATCCGCGAGCGGGCGGCGGGCGCCCGGCGTCGAGGGGGCGGGGGATCGTCAGTGGGCGGTCGAGCGGACGGAGGGGCATCCCTCGTCGCTCTTCTCTTCTCGAGGCGCGCGTTAGCGGCGATACGAACGCGCTTGTCGCTTTAGCGAGATGGCGAATTTTCGAATGGTCGTGAAATAAAGAGATATCGTCATTCTAGCGAAAGAGGAGAAGTGTTTTTATTGTTTTCTTTTACAAATTTTTTAATATATTAATAATACGATAATACGAGTACGCGAGTAAGCGTATTACGATTCTCCGAAGAGCAGAGCCTGCAGTTCGCAATCGATTATATCGTTGCGGTCGAAGTTATCGCTCTCGCGTATCATCGCGGGAATAAGCGCCTTATCGCGAGCGCCTGCCGCGATGTCGAGGAAACGAGTTAGCTTGTTGTCCACGCGCGCGGTTAAACCGCTTAAAGATGCAACGATGCGGTTGACGCAAAGTTTCAGATTTAATATATTTACGACGGTGCTTTTCGATACGGCTAGACGAATTTTAGGCGTTTCGAGACGAAGTATTCGGAGATTGTTGAGTTTGCCGAATCGTAGCATCAACTGTCCAATATGTATTGGCGTCGGGCGCGCCTCGTCGCGCTCGTCGGAGCGAAAGTGCGACAGAAGCACGGGTCGTAGATCGAGCAGTTCCTTCCACGTATCCGGCGTTAGCGAGATCTCTTTGCCGTGACAATCTCCGAGGACGATTTCTACGAAAGAGGGTCGGCTGACGTTAACGCTAATTTCCAGATGTTTATATGCGGTTTTGGTCAATGGATAGCGTCTTCCTAAGATTCTGAGCGGTCGCGCGACCGAGACGTCCGCGTCGTGTCTTGGCGTCCGATCGCGATCTCGTCTAAAAATAGATATGAGCAATGAGAGAAACGGTGCTAGCGAATTATTAGTTCGAATAAATGTTTGATAGTCTTACCCATTGTCCATTTTAGCTTTTTTAGCGTATTCCGCGCTATCTTCGCGGTCTCGTTCGGTTAGTCTCGATCGATCGTCGAATGAGTGTTGCTGCTGCGGTTGTCCCCCCATTGTCGCGTACATCGTCGCTCGTTCTTTCTCATTCTTTCTCGTTTGTTCTTTTTCGCGCGTTAGCTTCGGTGTTCTCCGTCAATAATGAAGTATTTAACGGATGGACGGTCTTTATATACTCGCGTAGAGATCGCTTCTTCCCCTTTCGCGTGTTTTCTCTTATATATTCTATTTTTAAAAAATAACGGTAGGGTCGCTCTAGTCGTTCTCATCGTCGATCCTCTCTCTCTCGGTTGCGTCGCTGAGACGATAGACGCGACTAAGGAGATCGCGCAATTGCCTTAGCAGTCCATCCGTAGGACACTCGATGCCGAGCACGCGTAGATCGAAAGGACCCGCCGAAGTTACGATATTCGTGAATTCGTTGAAGGCGTAGAACTGACGTTTGGCGAAGAAATATAGATTACCATCGATGTATCGGAAGGCCGACGTTATCGCGGACGAAATTCCGGGAAATATATCTTTTAATGGAGCGTGTCTAACGACTATCATGTGACACTCGTCGATTTCCGCAAGTTTATCATCGTCGTATATAGCGTAGGTTCGTCCCGTGTGCGTATTTATCGCTGCATTGATTTTAACGTTTCGGGAAAGTCCGATATCGTGGAGATATCTCGGCCAACCCGATTTTAGTTTAAGACTGGGATATTCCGCGAGGTAGATCGAATCGTTCGCGAATAGCGCGAGATCGCCCGAGGGTCTTCAATACGCGGCGGATACACGCGTGAAATTCGCCGGTAGAAACGTAGCGTAATCCGTGAGCGTCAAGGGTCTACCGTAGCGTTTCTCGGTCATGTCGACCGACCATACGTTGCGGCGATTAGCTATATATAATCGATGATTCATTATTAGCGCGGCGTCCACGCGCCGCAATGCACAGAGATCCGCGCGACGCTCGTCGTTGCGGGCGCCGCGGTGGTCGCGGGAGTCGCCGTCGGATAGTTTCCGTCGTCATGAGATCCGTACAGATTCTGTATAGCGAGAATGTCTTCTATGCTCAGCTTAACTGGAAATTGATTCTCGATGTCGGGTATGTACGGGAACATTATAGAGTCATTACGCATGCTATGCTGTAGACCCAATGCGTGGCCGATCTTGTGCGTTAGCGTTTGTAGCAGGTGATGCGTGTCGGGAGGATTTTTGTTTAGATACACGTGCCACGGTTCGGAATCGTCGACGTGTATCTCCGATGTGAAGTCGATCGTTCCAGAGGGAAAGAACGCGTGAGCTAGGGCTCCTCTCGGACCGTCGAAGGCCGCCGGGCAAATACCGACGTTTCGACGATTCGCGTAAGTGTGCGCGCCTGTTCGATACCAATATATCGGGGTATAACGAGTCGCGCGCGAAAGTTAGCGACGAGTTCGCCGCCCATAACGCGAACGCCGTTTCGGCCGTTCGCGAGATTTCCTCACTAGCCACCTGAAAATTCCACGCGAGACGCGTCTTCGGCCATTTTCGCGCGATCGGGCTATACGCGCGATCGGGAATATCCGCGAGACCGCATCGCGGTTTACGCATAAGGTGAAGCGTAACGGCGTTTAACGCGCCGTTTCCCGATAATTGATAATATTCTTGAAACAGCGATAGCGCGCGACGCAGAGATGTCGTGTTATCGGACGACAGTGATTCTCCATCGTCCTTTAGAAAACCGTACACGCGCAGAAAACGGAGCGCCTCGATTCTTTCCGAGTCGAAGGGCGCGGCGACCGTCGCGGCGACGAGCATCGTCGCTAGAGCGAGAAGAGCCGTCCTCGTGTTAGTCATCGCGTGAAGCGGGGAAGACGCGGTAAACTATCGAGAGACGCCGGCCCGGCGTCGCCGGGCGCGATTGATTCGCGCGTTCCGCGAGACGCATATTTTTATCGTCGACGAATAATGTAGGTGGGTGGGGGGGTGGAAGAGGGAAACGCGTCTCTTTCAACGTCGAGCGTTCGGAATGCGCGTTATCTAGCGGACGCGCTCGTGTTCCTCTTTTGTTTTTTCTATTTTATTATTCGTTTGTCCTCTAAGAAGGACACTCGATGAGCGATTAAAGATATCCCTTCCAACGATGCGCGTTATCTAACGGATGTTTTCTGTTATTTCTATTTTATTATTCGTTTGTCCTTTAAGAAGGACATTCGATGAGCAATTAAAGATATCCCTTCCAACGATGCGCGTTATCTAACGGATGTTTTCCGTTATTTCTATTTTATTATTCGTTTGTCCCCTAAGAAGGACACTCGATGAGCGATTAGAGATACCTCCTTCCGGCAACGATAAATTAGAGATACCCCTTAGATGCCCCCTAGATACTTCTTTCCGGCGATGATGATCTCATTGTTCGCCGAGTATTCGGAATGCGCGTTATCTAACGGATGTTTTTTGTTATTTCTATTTTTATTATTCATTTGTCCTCTAAAAAGGACACTCGATGAGCGAGTAGAGATACCCCCCTTTCGGCGACGGAGCGGTCGCGGAAGGAAGATGCGGCGCGATCGATAAATCGTACCGCGACATCCGCGCGTCGATTTTTATAAAACGCGAGATCGTTTCGAGAAGCGTCAAAGTATCCTCGCTCGCGAGATAACGAAGCGCGAAACGGTGGAACGCGAAGTGGCGAGAGTTAAAATCGGTCGCGAACTGTTCGATATGGAACGAATCGAACAGATAATTAACGCGGCCGATTATATTAATGTAAACGGTGATTTAATCGCGATAAAGTCTTACGTTCTGGGAGACCTCGCCACGGATTTGCGTGCGGAGGCGCAAGATGTTATTGAAAATAGTCCGGATTCGTTTAGACTCGCTTTTCAGTTGAACGAAGACGTAAATATCGCGCGTTTAATGTAAGTATCCAATTGAAATTATAATAAATTATATTATAATAAATTATAATAAATTATATTATAATAAATTATAATAAATTATAATAAATTATAATAAATTATAATAAATTATAATGTTTTAATAACGTTTTACTTTTACTAATAACTTTTATTTTTACTAACTTTTACTTTTACTAACTTTTATTTTTACTTTTACTTTTACTAATTTTTATTTTTACTAATTTTTACTAATTTTTATTTTTACTAATTTTTACTTTTACTAATTTTTACTTTTGTATTTTAAACAAGAAATAGAGAGCTGTATAAGAACGGCGCGAGAATCGCTCTACGATTTAATAACTAGAACGAGGATTATGCTCGCACAAGCGCAAAGCGTTCATAGCGCGTTGCGCGACGCTCGTCGACGCGACGTCGCGCGAGCCCCCGAACGGTTCAACTTAATCGGTCGGCTTCACGAGCGCGAGCGCGACTTCGCCATCCCCGAGTTAATTGGTCCGCTTCGCGAGAGCGAGCGCGACTTCGCCGTTCCCGAGGTTAGGCGAGTCGTCGCATCGCCAATCGACGAGGAGCCCGAATCGCGACCGATCGGCGAGGAGCTCGAATTGCGATCGATGGAGGACGAGGCCGAATCGGCGACGGTCGACGAGGGTGAATCGTGGGCGGATGTACGATTGGCGAACTACGAGCCCGAATCGCAATCGTTCGACACGGAGTAATTTTACGCGTTAATGAAGCGCATTTGTAAGATATGATTTTTATGAATAAACGCTATACGTTAAGCAAAACGTCTATTCTTTACGCTTCTCTTTCCTTCTTCCGCATCCTCTCGTTCTCGCGCTTCTCGTAATAACCATCTGTGTCCGCATTAAGTTTGTATTTTGGTGACAAAAAACTATTTAAATAGTATATTTAAATAGTATATTTAAATAGTATATTTAAATAGTATATTTAAATAGTATATTTAAATAGATTTAAATAGTATATTTAAATAGTATATTTAAATAGATTTAAATAGTATATTTAAATAGTATATTTAAATAGTATATTTAAATAGATTTAAAATCTCTATAATTAAGTTTGTTACGCGACCGCGAAAAAGGATGCGACCGCGATAAAGGAAAAACGCGGTTCGTTCGTATAACGTGTATTTTGCAACAGTATAAGTATAACTAATATATTCATGATTAAACTTATAGATTATATAATTGACTCAATACATTATAATTATATATAAAGTTTAAAATATATAATTAATTTGATACATTATATATAACTTAAATTTATAGTTTATATATAACTTAAATTTATAGATTATATATACCTTAAATTTATAGATTATATACAATAATATACAATAATGTAATATAATTTATAATATAATTTATAATATAATTTATTTATAATATAAAATCAATCGCGCATATCGCGCAAACGATCGCGCCGCTCGAACCACCAATCGTGCAGTTTGCACGCGTTTTCTAACGCGCAATTTTTCGCGTGATATCCGCAGCGAAAGGCCCGCGAAGCGTTCAGAGTCTCCAGATGTTCGATGTCTTCGTAATCGGCGTCGATAGTCTCGACGGAGACGGCTATGTCGCGATCGTCGGCGACGATTCCTAAGATCTCGATCAGCCACTTCTTCTTCTCGTGACCTTTGACATAGATCTGCACCGTCGAATCGGGGCTAGATCCTCGACATATGGCGTCTCGAACGAGTCTTTTCATCGACCCGTAATTCGTGTGTCCATCGTTCCACTTTAGCTGGTGATGATTCGATATCAGCCAACACGCTCGCGATTTTTCCGCTCTCGTGAGCAGATCCCACGACATCGGCGGGCGAAAGATGTGATGCGTCAATTCCACACCATTTCTTAACACAGCTACTTCTTTCGCGACGAATTTTTCGTTAACTACGAAACCCTGAAGATCGACAAAGATCGGCGCGTCCATCGTCGTTGTTAGCGATACTCGAAGTGTTTCTTTCTAGATTTTTTCTAAGTGTTTTATTCTTTCTCTATATTTTTTAGAGTATCGTCGCGCTTACACGATTCTGCGCACGACGTTAGTGAGCGGATTGTACTCTACTACTCGATCGTGAATAATAAGATAGTAAGCTGTGGTGTAAGAGGGGATGTTTTCCTTGCAGTCGAACTCTATGCGAACGTCCACGGTGGCGCTCTTGATCGACTCGTTCTGTCGAGAACAGTCGATGATTACGAGTGGGCCGTGAGTTAAAAATTTATTTAGATTTAAGAGCGCTTCGTCGTTTTCGAATCCGTAGTACGTTTTTCGAAATTTCGAATACATATCGTATAACACGGCGACTTTATGTTTATCGAAATCTAGATTCATGTCGTCATAAGGATAAAAATCGGAATTAAAATACAGTTTGACATTAGTTAGTTTGCAATCGTCGAATAAAGAAGGCTCCTCGGACAGAACGTTCTTCTTTCCAGATTGTAGCGCGAAGATAACGTATCGCGGTTTCTCGAGTTGTGTCGCCGCTTTGACGGCCCACGAGTGTTTGGTCGTGCTCTGTAGAAGCGGAAACTCGTAGAGATCCCACGAGCGAAAAGCGACGCTCAGGTATCGTCCGCTATCTAACGTGCGCAATAATCTTAATTTATTAACATCATTCAATACTATATGAGGCATTCGCCATTGTATCTTTAACAAAACGATTTTAGGTTCTTGCGTTTCGCGCGATATAACGCAATTGTTATCGTTGCGCGCTCGTATTAGAATAAGTTCGTGTCGCGCGTTGATTACAACGCGCTTGTAATCTTCGCAAAAACCTAATAGCACGTTAAGAGGTACGCAAAAATTAAAATCACCGATCGACGAATGAGTTGTCGCTAATAAATCCCATCCAGCGTTTTTTAATATTTTGCTTCTCTCGACTGTGAGCGACGCGTAATTCTTAATCGTGCTCGTTATTCCAACGTTTCTGTTTCGATCGATTTCCATCGAGCTCGTAGCGAATTTCCTCGAACATAAACGCCGCGCAATTGTTCACTAATCTCGTCACCGATGCGATTTCCCCTTGCGCGCTCGGTGCTTCCTTCGACTCGAGTCTGCCCTCAACGTAGAGAAAACTGTCGCAAGGCAACGTGTACAAATCTTGCTGTTGTATAGGAATTCGTATCTCATCGCTATTTCCGAACGTAGTATTGACGTAAGGGTTGTACGTGTGAGTCTCAATCTTGACGATGCGATCGTCGAAGATCGGCTCCCCACTGATACTTAGAATGTCGCACATTCCGCTTTTTACGAAGAAGCGGTCCTTGGCACGACGAAACCCAAAGAGCGCAGAAAAATCTCGTTGGCGACGGTTAGTCTTCCTCCCTTCTTCCTTCTCTTTTCCGCGTTTAGAGGCGACGCGACAGCGATAATGGGCGCGTTTCTCGCGTTCGATCCGTTCACTACGAGCATCGCGCGCTTCTTTACCGTTTTCGTCGCACGTGTAGACGAATCGTGATTTCCTCGCCGCGAAAATCGATCAATTTTCCGTTTTGGTCCACAACACGCACGTTTATATCGGTAATGGTCCGTGCGATGATCGGAAAGTAAATGATCTGCGTTGGAATCTCCGACACTTTATATCCGGGTGGAACGTTAGGCGCGAATTCGTGTATAGTATGCGCGGATTTGTCGTTGTGATACGCCCCTGTTGTGATGTAGCACTCTACTCGAATGAGGTTAATGGCCATAATATTTATTGGTTTATCGGATGCGTACCATTTATTCGGTTGTAATATGCGAGACGAGAAACCCAGGAGCGAACCGATATTATCGGGTTTTGTGAAATTTACTCGATACGCGCACTTAATTTCGCTTCTCATAGTGTTATCGTTACCGCGAAGCGTTATAGAATTTTCACTTTTATCGCCATTCTTATTGTCTTTGAAATAATCGTCATCAACATCGTATATGTAATCGTCATCGTTCGTTTCCGGTTCTTCGCTTTCGCGTTCTCGTTCCTCCTCCCTCGCTCGTCCTTTGTGATGAATCGCCGCTCTTAGATACGCGTTTATAGCGCTTAATTCGTAAGATCCTACTGGAATCGCGATAATCTCGTCATTATCGTCGAAGTAAAATTTATTATTCGTGGAATTCATATTCGGTATCGTATTATAAGTTTCGAAATTGGTTAAACCTAATTCGTAATCGTCGTCGTTTAAATCGAGAGGCGGAAAATAACTCGCCGCAAGAATACTGCTTCGTCCGGAAAGAGTGAGAGTCAGCGACATGATCGGCGAAAGCGATCGAACTGCGCTCGATCAACGAATAACGGTTGATATTATAGTCGACGATTCCTCCAATCGACTTATCGGAGAAATCGAAGACTCAATTGTCCGCAGATATTCTGATCGCGCGTTTGCTCGGAGCGACGATTGTATCGAATGTTCGCGTCGCGCCCGAGATAACGCGCGAGTTCGCGCGGAGGACGAAGATCGCCGAAACCGTCGTAGTAAATCGCGTCGTCCCCTTTTTTCGCGTACGCCACCCAATGAGTACCCGGTCCGGATGCGTCGCCTAAATTCACAATGCCGCTCTCATCGCGGCGTGCTCGCGACGGAAGCGCGTTGCGCATAAACACACTTCTAAAGTGAAGTACGCGCGAGAGTATCGCCGCGCGATTTAATTGTTCGTTCGTCGTTGCTCCGACGGATGGGAGGATCTCTAGCGTCTGTTGACGCGAAGTTTTTTTTAGCTCTTCTTCTCGTCGAGGACGCGCCACTCCCGCGCTTGTACGGCGCGGGATATAAACCGCGACCCTCCATCGCGCGATCGTGGCGCTGCAACTCCTCCAGCTGTCGTCGCGCTGCTTTGCGATCGTTCACCGCTTTCGCGATTCCCGCCGCTCCCCCGGCCAAGGAACCGAGAGCTCCCGATAACGGTAGCAGGGGTAAAAAGCCGCCGCGTTTCGCTTTCGGAAGCGTTCTTTTCCTCGCAGCGATTGTTCTCCTTTTGTTCTTCTTTCTCTTGATTCTCGTTGTACCCATTCCAAGTTTTGTCTTCGATTTTATAGCCATCCATACAGCCGCCGCGGCGGCTCTCTCGCCGAGAGTCGAGTCTTTAGCCGCGACGCGCTCGCGCGCTCTCTCGGCGAGCGCGTGGTTGGCGACGTGTCGATCGGCGAGCTCGCCGCTCCGCGAGTACGCGATATCATGCTCGCGGCAGGCCGCGTCCAGAGGATTGACGCCTCGATCGCCTCGCGCGAGTCGTTTCGCGAGACGAGTACCCGGCCCGCAATATTGATATCCAGGCATATGTAGTTCGAAAGGGAGCGCGTTTATCGCTCTATTCAACAAGCCAGCGCCATGGCTCACACCATACTGCCGTTTCGCGAATTGCATTTGCCGCAATCTTTAACGAGCGGCGCCGGACCGTCAATGTGCGTTCGTTGCCAGGGGCGATTATAATGCTCTAGACATCGACGGTAGCGCCGCACCTCCGGATCCACTCTTATATATTCGGGCAGTTTCTCCCACAATCGTTCCACGTAGCAACTGAAATGCTTTAGTAAAATTATTTTCGGAATATACCGCAATTGATCGGTGGTGAAATCGAGAATATCGTCGCCATCTATTAGTAAGATAAACATCTGGATTCACCGCGCGCGATTCGCTACTGCGCGATTGATGGCGATCTATTCGTATATAAATAAAAAGATGAGACTTCCGTTTCCGGTACGTAGAGTGTGACACGTGTGTATGTGGAAGGTGCTGTTTGACGGTGGTTGAGAGGAGAATTAGAGGGGCGACGAGAGAGAAGGGTTGAGTGAGAGCGAGTGGAGGTGAAAGAGCAAGTGAGGGAGTGAAGGGAGAACTGGGAGTGAGAAGGGAAGGGAATAAAAGGGCATTTACGAGCCGGCGGTTAGATGCGAGTGGGCACGGAGTATAGAATAGGTAGAGCGGTAGACGCGACGGAGCGCTAGGGAAACAGTGCGCGATAGGGAAAAGTGGGGGTAGCGCTAGTGAGCGGCAGAGCACGAAGCAAAGAGAGTAGATAGAGGGGAAACAAAGACAATCAAATAGGGAAGAGAAGGAGAATATAGGTAGAGAAAAGGAAACAAAACAAGAAGCGGAAAAAGGGAAACAAGGAGAGATAAGCAGGGGAGAATGGAGAAAGGTGGGATAAAACAATCGAAAGAGAGAAAAGGAAGTGTAGGAGATATATCAGAGTTTTTGAAGAAGAAGAGAGAGAGAGAGGATAAGGAAGGAGAGGAGTCTATTTTTAGATCAAGTAAAATCATAGTAAGATCACCAATGGGGGAGAGAAAGGAGGAGGATAGAGAGGGATGGGAGAGGCAATTGAGGGAGGAATTAAGAAAGGACATAATAACAGGGGTAAAATTGCTAGGAGAAGAGATAAGAGAGGATTTAAGAGAGATCAAAGATGGTTTAGTGGGGCAAGGAGAAGGGATAAAAAAGGAATTGGAAAAGATAAGGGAGGAATTTTGTAGCCGCGCCTTCGATTTACACGTCCACATTAACAGAATTTATTTGTTTCGCCGATCGGAGAGATAGGACGTAATTGATTTGTCCGGGTTTAGTTTGTTGAACAGTATTTATTCCTTTCGACACCAACTCCCGGACCGTCTTAGGTAATCGCACGCGACAGCAAGATATGAGCGGACACGCGAATTATCGTTTAATTATAACTTTATGAGCGTGAGGCGTTCGGTGTGCTCCCGGTGAAGGCTTGCGACGAAGTGTCTTAACGAAAAACCTTCTCTGCGATCCACGTACAATAGTCCTGGTTGATACGGGTACTACAAAAAAGGAGGAATTTCGATCGTTCGATTCCGAGAGCCAATCGGCTATCGACAACGAGGTGTTTGTCAGAATCGAACGATACGAAGAAACCGCAAACACGGAATGAAAACAAGGCTTCGCACGTAACGTCTCGCTTTAGAACGTTCGAGAAACAAAATTAATAATATAGTTTATAAAACGCTTACTTTCTTGAACATCCCGCTCGCCTCGTATACCGGGTAGGTTACGAAATAACTGGTTAAATCCTACCACCATAATCGATACACGGCATCTTAATGATAATTCTCGATCAGACGGTCCGAAGAGCTCTACAGCAAATTTTTCAACATACAATAATAGGAAAAGAGTACCGATAAAGATCGTTGATGATTCAATCGAAATACATGAGTTAACTTAATCAGTAAATCTTAGCATAGGGTTATTTACATAGGCGTTCTTAGAATAGATATATGTACATATACAGAGCGTGACGATAATTAAAGTCAAACTTAATTATTAACGCATAAAGAAAACGCAAATTAATTTAAGAGCCAGTGTCACTTGATATCGGTAGCTGACAGATCTGCGTTATTGGTCGCTTTAGAGTGGTTTTGGCAGTACGCAATGTAACTACTCGGACATGCCTATCCGATCCCGGATGTACGTCTAATATTCGTGCGAGTTCCCATTTCGAAGGAGGTGCCAAATTATTTTTCAATAATACCAGCTCGTTAATTTTGAGCTCCGGTTCGTTTTCTCGCCATTTACGCCTTTGTTGCAATGTATGCAAATAATCAGAAGACCAAGAACGCCAGATCTGCTCTAAAATCGCACGCACTTGCTGCCATCGAGACAGCCGATTCGAATCGATATCTAAAACAGATTCTTCAGGCGGACTTACCAACGGGCGACCGACTAAAAAATGACCCGGAGTTAACGCGGAAAAGTCATTCGGATCATCATGTAACGCGGAAATCGGGCGGGAATTTAGGCAAGCCTCGATTTGACACAGCAGCGTAGCGAACTCGATCTGCGATAATGTTCGGGAACCAATCGCTCGTTTCAAATGAAACTTTAATCCTTTGACACCGGCTTCCCAAAGTCCGCCGAAATGCGGAGCTGAGGGAGGTATAAAATGCCATTTTATGTTATCATTAGCGATAGCGTCTTGTATTGGAGGGTCAGCGACAAGTCGCTGAAAGGTAGTGTTTAATTCGCGGTCCGCGCCTTGAAAATTAGTGCCGTTATCACTGTACATGTCGGATGGAAGACCGCGACGGCTTGCAAATCTCCGAAAGGCGGAGAGAAAACCGTTAGTAGCGTAATCATCTACGTATTCTAAATGGACGGCCTTTGTCGAGAGACAAATAAAAACGGCAACATAATATTTTTTGGATCGTTGACCGCGGCCGACTGACGGAAAAATATTCATCGGCCCGGCGTAATCGACGCCTGTGTGCGAGAACGGAGCCGAAGGCGTGACGCGGGGCTGGGGGAGATTCCCCATCAGCTGTTGCGAGGTACGTGCGCGTTCGCGTACGCACTTTACACAACTACGTATAAGAGATTTTACACTGGTGCGCGCTGAAATTATCCAATAATTTTGGCGTAAAATTCTTAACATTAATTGAGTGCCTCCATGAAGAGAGGCTTTATGAGCTTGAGCGATTAATAAATCCGAAATTCGATGTTTCGGTAAAATTATAGGGTGCCGTTCATCATAACTGAGTGACGAATGGTCAATCCGCCCGCCAAGGCGAATTAATTTATCTTTCCCGAGAAAGGGATAAAGCGATAACAAAGAACTGGATCTTGGCAGTAAACTTTTATCGTTTAACGCTTGAATTTCGGATGGAAAATGACGTTGTTGCACGTAATGGAGCCAAAACAAGGAAGCTTCTTTGAGTTCGGCAGCGGACAAGCACGTCGTATTCACGTTCGTATTGGTCGCGCGACATTTTAGATTATTAATAAAACGTTGCACGCGTGCCGTGACTCGAATTAACTTCTTCCATGTAGAGACTTCGTTCGGTAATTGCCACTCCAGAATATGTTGAGCATGACAAACGATCGTATTACGCGTTTCGGTTTCGATCATCTGACGATCGGCCTCAAGTTGATCTTTTAATTTATCATGGATCGGCCACGCGGTAGAAGGGGAACGCAACCAGGCGGGGCCGGCCCACCAAAGTTCGAAATCGCGGAGTTCAGCTGGTGACAAACCTCGCGACGCGCAATCCGCTGGATTTTCTTTAGATGGGACGTGATTCCATTTAATCGACGGCAGCCGAGTTTGTACTTCCGATACACGATTCGCCACATAAGTAGTCCATCTTGATGGATGGCCTCGTAACCATGCGAGCGCGACCGAAGAATCTGTCCATCCGTACGTCGGAATGTGCTGCATATTTAACGATTTTTGCGCGAATTCTAGCAATCGAGTTAATAAGACTATGGCATTTAATTCTAGACGCGGCACGCTAATCGTTTTAATCGGCGCTACCTTTGATTTTGCGGTTATTAAGACTACTGAAAACTCGCTGAGCGATCGGAGAATTCTTAAATAAACGACAGCGGCGTACGCTCGATTAGACGCGTCGGCGAATCCGTGCAACTCGATAGCCAAATTTTCCGGATGCATTCCAGTCCATCGCGGAATGCGAATTTCTTTTAAATTTATGAATTCCGCACAATATTTTTTCCAGGGCTCTAACAAGTCCTCCGCGATAGGAGAATCCCAATCGAGTTTTCTTAGCCACAGTTCTTGAATCATAATTTTCGCGGTAATTATTACCGGAGAAACCCATCCCAGTGGATCGAAGAATTTCGCGATAAATGATAGTATCAAACGTTTCGTATTCATATTGACCGAAGGTGACTCGATTTGAAAACGAAACGAATCTTCTCGTGGTATCCACTCAAGTCCGAGCACCTTAAGCGTATCATCCTTATCGAATGTACGAGCGATAGCGAGTTCATATTCTCCCGGAGGAATGTCTGTTAATAATTCTATAGAATTGGCAGCCCATTTGCGTAAATGAAAACCGCCTCGCGCCATCAATTTCGTAAGCTGATCGCGACTTTCCTTTAGCGACGGAACTTCATCGGCGCCAAATAGAACGTCGTCGACGTAAATAAAATCTTGTACTATTGTTTGTGCCTTTGGAAAGGAATGACCTTCGTCGATAGCTAATTGATTGATAACGCGCATGGCTAAATACGGAGCTGGAGCAGTACCGTATGTAACTGTAAGCAATCGATAAGATTGTATCGGAGAATTAATATTAGATCGCCAAAAAATCCGCAAAAAATCGACATCGTCTCGATGAACGCGGATCTGTCGAAACATCTTTTCGATATCGGCGGTGTACACATAACGAAATTGACGCCAACGAAGGATAATTGAGGACAAATCGCGTTGTAATTTAGGCCCGGTCATTAAATGATTATTTAATGTAGAACCATTGCTCGTTTTGCACGACGCGTTAAATACTACGCGAAGTTTCGTCGTGCTGCTAGACTCGCGTAGTACCGGATGATGCGGTATATACACCGCTTGGTTAAGCGTCGGATTTTCGTCGCAGACAAGTTCCATATGACCCATAGATTTATATTCATTTAAGAAAGAATGATAGGGTTTCGCGAGATCCGGATTTTTTCGTAGGCGTTGTTCTAATTTCGAATAAAGAAGCGCGGCAGTTTCGCGCGAAGCTCCTATATCGAGCGGAGGGTTGGTTTTAAATGGTAACCGTATTATATAGCGGCCGTCTTCGGCACGCTGATGTGTTTCGATAAAATGTTGTTCGCATTTTTTATCTTCTTCCGACTGCTGAATTTCGGAAGAAATTTCCTCGATCTCCCAAAACTTTTGAAGGAGAGAATCGAGCGAAGGAATTGTTACGCAATTTAATGAAGTCGCGGAACCGGTAATTGAATTAGAAGTTCCGGTAGGACCGGATAATATCCATCCTAAAGCAGTAAGCTGGGCCGTCGGAGTTCCGGTCGGACCATGTTTTATCTTTTGCTTTAATAACGATCCATATAAATCTGATCCGATGAGCAGATGGATCGGATGATTGCTAAACGGATCCGGATCCGCGAGAGATAATTTCCGTAAATGCGGCCAATAATCTACGGTTTTAGTCTTTGAGCCAGCGTATGACGTAATTTTTTGATATACGAAAGCAGTCAAAGAAAAGGTTGAGGAACCTCGCCCATTACAAGACTCGAGAGTAAGAGACACCTGAGATTTCGCTACGCCACTGTATCGTTCGCCGAAACACTGTACGTGGAGGCTCGCGCGGGAACGTTTCGTGCGCATAGTTTGACACAACGATTCCGAAATAAAGCTAACAGCCGAGCCTTGATCTAACAACGCACGAACTTTAAATTTACGTCCTTCGATGGTACGCAGTATTACCCATGCGGTGGCTAGTAACACGTTCGGCGGATTTTTCAGCGGCGAATGAATCGTTTGAACGGAAGCGACGGCGGTCTCGTTCTTTATCTCAGGGGTGGCCGAGCCGCTCGGTTGAGCGTTAAGAGTTTTGTTTTCCAAAACAGAATTTTCACCAATCTTCTGTACTGGTATATTTGATGCACGATGCAAGAGCGTATGATGTGCTCGTCGGCACAAATTACAGCGTTTTTTACTCTTGCAAGAGGTCGGGAAATGGCCGACTTTTAAACAATTAAAGCAACATTTGTGTGATTTGAGAAACTGAGTTCTCTGTTCGACGGATTTAGGCTTAAACTCGTCGCATAACATCAAATTATGATTGCCGGAACAATTCAAACATTTTTCGGTGGCTACGTTATTCACCGAGGCCCGATTAGAGCCTTTATTTTTATGAGACGAAGTATCGGCATTTAACTTAGAATGATCGGTTAGTCCTCGAATTCGCAACGTCATAAAATCTCGAATCTCTTCGTACGTCGGAGATGCGGTTGATTTACCGCGTTGCAGATTCCACTCATTACGTGTGCGTGGACTAAATTTTTGCGAAACAATATAGACTAATAAGTCATCCCATTTTTCAACAGGTCTGCCTAAATTTGTTAACGCGGCTAATGACGCGGCAACGGTATCGCGTAAACCTTTGAGTTCGACAGCGGATTCCGTTTTCATAATAGGCAAATCAGCGAAAGCATGAATATGCGCATGAATAATCGCGTTTTGATTATCGTACTCTTCAATAAGTAATTTCCACGCACCATCGTAATTTGCGTCTGCAATCTTAACATGATTAATTAATACAGCAGCTTCGCCCGTGACACTGGCTTTTAAATAATGTAGTTTCTGCGTATTCGACAGCGATTCTTTCGAGGCGACGAGCGATTCGAATATTCCGCGGAAGTTTTCCCATTCCGCGAAATTACCGGAAAATTTCGGCAACGGGATGCGTGGTAATTGCAATGAAACCGCACCAGACAATTCGCGAGAAGAAATGTCGCTTACCGTTGATGCCGCATTTGGGTCGCACCGGGAGAATTTACCTATCACGTCTGCGAGGTAGTCCGCCGCTTCGTGGTAGACGTCCTCGGCCGTAAAGAATTCCTCCTCGGTGAAGTATGGGACTGTACGCTGTTCGTCGGCCGTTGCTATTTGCTGAAGCTGGACGTTGAGACGTTGACACCTTTCCCATAATGTCTCCAAGGCGTCCAGTCGACTCTTCGCCTTGTATTGCGTGACGTTGGCCTTGCCCATTTTCTTAAAGTTGGGGAACACTCGCTTCATCGAGCTTATTGTAATAGATTGCTCGATGAGGAGGCCCTGCAGCGAGTCCGTCATGATGGTAGTCATATAAGATAAAGCCTTTCAGCAACAATTTACCACCTGGTGGTTGTAGAGATGCTGAAGCGTGACGACTGGTCCGTCGCACGCGGATGTGCGAAGACGCACTATAATTTTCACTTAACAGTGCCGCGCGCTAAAGCGTGCGACAACTATGTGTAACTGCGGATTACGCAGGACGCACTCTGAGGTGCGGAGTGCTAAAGAGCACAAAGATTGCACTTAAGCTGTGCAAAGCGCTAAGAAGCGCGAGATTTGCGCGGCACTGCGGATTACGCAGGACGCACTTTGAGGCGAGGAGTGCTAAAGAGCACAAAGATTGCACTTAAGCTGTGCAAAGCGCTAAGAAGCGCGAGATTTGCGCGGCACTGCGGATTACGCAGGACGCACTTTGAGGTGCGGAGTGCTAAAGAGCACAAAGATTGCACTTAAGCTGTGCAAAGCGCTAAGAAGCGCGAGATTTGCGCGGCACTGCGGATTACGCAGGGCGCAAATAATAATGATATGTTGTGCTTAAGAGCACAACTTTAATAATGCAAAGGGATGCAAGGTTGACTTCGCGCACTTTATTTTCCCGGAAGTCCTTTCAACGCACTCGCGTTATTATTTACGGCAGCGGAATGCGGATAGATGTTTTGATATCGCGCACCGTCTCCGTCTCGCGATAGTTTTTATAAGTGCTGTTACCTTAGCGTGTCAGCGTTCTCACTCGCACTCCGCGAACTGATTACCGAATCACTATCTGTTTTTCCAAAATCCGGCTCGAAGGACCATTTAATGTAGCCGCGCCTTCGATTTACACGTCCACATTAACAGAATTTATTTGTTTCGCCGATCGGAGAGATAGGACGTAATTGATTTGTCCGGGTTTAGTTTGTTGAACAGTATTTATTCCTTTCGACACCAACTCCCGGACCGTCTTAGGTAATCGCACGCGACAGCAAGATATGAGCGGACACGCGAATTATCGTTTAATTATAACTTTATGAGCGTGAGGCGTTCGGTGTGCTCCCGGTGAAGGCTTGCGACGAAGTGTCTTAACGAAAAACCTTCTCTGCGATCCACGTACAATAGTCCTGGTTGATACGGGTACTACAAAAAAGGAGGAATTTCGATCGTTCGATTCCGAGAGCCAATCGGCTATCGACAACGAGGTGTTTGTCAGAATCGAACGATACGAAGAAACCGCAAACACGGAATGAAAACAAGGCTTCGCACGTAACGTCTCGCTTTAGAACGTTCGAGAAACAAAATTAATAATATAGTTTATAAAACGCTTACTTTCTTGAACAAATTTAGAGAGAGGGAGAGGGAATGGGAGGAAGAGAGAAGGGAAATGAGAGGAAGGATAGAAAATCTGGAAAGGAAATTAGAAAAATGGATAAAGGAAGGGAAAGGAAGAGTAGGAGAGGAGGGCAAGGAGGGAGCAGGGGTAGTAGGAGAAGGTGAATTAGATACAAAAATAAAGGTAATAGAAAGAAAATTAGAGCGGAAGAAACGAGAGGATAGAAAGAGAAATATAGTAATTAGGAGAGTAGAAGTGGAAAAAGGAGACGTAAGAGGAGGAGTAGAAAATATCTTGGAAATACTAGGAGTAAATATAAAAATAGAGAGTGTGAAAAGAATTGGAATAATGACGGAAGGAGAGAGAGGAATGGCGGTGGTGACGTTAGGGAGCATGGAACAGAAAAGACAAGTTATGGAGAATAAGAAAAAGTTGAGGGGAAGTGAGGAAAGGATAGAGGATGATTTAACATGGGAGGAAAGAAAGGTTAGATGGAGGCTCAGGGAGATAGCCAGGAAAGAGGAAGGAGGGTACGGATAGGTAATGGGGGATTGCAAATAGATGGCAAATGGTGGAAATGGAATAAGGAAGAGGAAGTATTGAAAAGTGAAAGAGGGGAAGTGAAGGGGGAGAGAGTAGGTTATAGGAGAGAGAGACAGGGGGAATAAGGGGGAAGGTAGTTGAGAGGGGACTAGTAATAGAGACAGGGGAGAGGGAGGGGAGGACAAGTGGGAGAGTAATAAGGGGAGGGAAGGAGAGGAGAGGGGGTACAGAGAGACGTGGGGGGGCGGTAAGGAGGAAGAGATATGGAAGATGGCTTTCTGGAATTTAGCAGGTTTAAAAAACAAAGATAAGGGTTTTTGGAATAGGATTGGAGAGTGGGATGTCATAGTACTCATGGAGACATGGGTGGACGAGAAAGGATGGAGGGGAGTAAAAAACAAATTACAGAAGGGTTTTAAATGGGGGGTACAATACGCGAGTAGAAAGAATAAAAAAGGAAGAGCAATGGGAGGAATGATATTGGGGATAAGAAGGGAAA
The DNA here is from genome assembly GCF_030449975.1 of Polyergus mexicanus. NCBI lineage: Eukaryota > Metazoa > Arthropoda > Insecta > Hymenoptera > Formicidae > Polyergus > Polyergus mexicanus. Next base: position 2,848,618 of record NW_027223345.1, read on the forward strand.
GGGAAATGGAGATAGGAGAAATTGAAATGACGGAGGAAGGGATGATAACGGGGACATTGAAAAGAGGAGGGGAGGAATGGAGAATAGTGGGAGTATATGTGAACGAGGACTTAGAGAGGAAGATAGAGGGTTTAAAGAAGTGGATGGAAGAGAGAGAGGAGGAAGGAAGGAGAATAATAATAGGAGGTGACTTTAATGCCAGAACTGGAGAAATGGGAGGAAGGGTAAATTTGGGGGAGGAAGAGGAAATTGGAAAGAATAGGAACTCCAAAGATAAGAAGAGTAATAGGGAAGGGAGGAGATTGGTGGAGGTGCTAGAGGAAACTGGATGGAGTATAATAAATGAGAATATAAAAGGAGATGAAAAAGGAGAATACACGTATACCGGGGGGAGGGGAAACACGGTAATAGATTATGTATTAGAAAATGAAGGGGTATGGGAAAAATAGAAAGATTAGAGATAGGAGAGGACATAGACTCGGATCATCACCCGGTGATTTGCTGGATAAAAGGGGAAGACAGTTGGAAGAAGAAAAGGAAAGGGAGGCAGAAAGGCAGGAGAGGGGTTTGGAATGAGGAGGGGAGAGAGAAATTTAGGAGGGAAATAGGAGAAATAAATATAGGAGGGGAAGAAGGAGGAACGGAAGAGGAGATAGAGAAAATGAATGAAAGGATAAAGAAGGCCTTGGAAGAGAGCGAGAAGGGGGAAGGAAAGGAAGAGAAAAGAAAGGGGGGGTGGTGGGATAAGGAGTGTATAGAGAAAAAGAAGGAAGTAAGGCTGAAGTTGAGGAAATGGAGGAGAGGAGAAGAAGAGAGAGGAAGGTATAGAGAGGAAAAGAGAGAATACAAGGAGATGTGTGAAAGGAAAAAAAAAGAGGAGGGAGAGAGATTAATAAGGGAAGTAGGAGAGGCGAGAACAGAAAGTAAAGTATGGGAGATAGTTAATAGGGAGAGGAGGAAAAGGAAACGAGTAGAGGAAGGGATACAGATGAAGGAATGGAAGGAGTATTTTATGGGGTTATTAGGAGGAGTAGAAGAAAGAGTTCGGAGAGGAAGAGGGGGAAGGAATAGAAGAGAGATGGAAAGGGAAATAGAGTGGGAAGAAATAAATAGGATTATGAGTAATTTAAGGTTAAACAAAGCTATGGGGTTAATATACCAAATGAAGTATGGAGATACGGGGGAGAAGATATAAGAAAATGGGTATGGGAAACGTGTAATAAGGTATGGAGAGGAGAGGGATGGCCAGAGGGATGGAAGGAAGGGATAATAGCACCGATTGTGAAAAAAGGAGAAGGAGATAAAGTCACGGATTATAGAGGAGTGACGCTTATGTCAACGCTGTATAAAATATACACATCGATTCTGGCAGAAAGGTTAAGAGAGGAAGTAAAAGAGAAAGGTATAATACCAGAGAATCAGACAGGATTTAGAAAGGGAAGAGGGGTGATGGACAATATATATGTATTGAATTATCTGGCGCAAAGATAGATTAGTAGGGAGAAAAAGAAATTAGTAAGTGTGTTTATAGACTTGAAAGCGGCTTTTGACTCAGTAGACAGGGGAGTGCTGGTAAGAGTATTAAGGGAAAGAGGGGTTAGAGAGGGACTGATAGAAAGGATAGAAGAGGTGATAGGGGATACAAAGAGTAGAGTGAGGGTAGGAGAGGAAATAAGTGAAGAATTCTGGACGGGTAGAGGAGTGAGACAGGGTTGCCCATTAAATCCGGTGTTATTTAACATAGTAATAGCAGATATGGAGGAGGAAATTGCCAGGGGAATTTGGGGTGGAGTTAAGTTGGGAGAGGGGAAGATATTCTCCATGGCATATGCAGACGATATAGTGCTGTTAGCGGAAGAGGAAGATGAGATGAGGGCAATGTTAGCAAGGACGGAAAGATATATGGACAATAAGAGACTGGAGGTGAACGTATTGAAAACAAAGGTCATGGTATTTAGAAAGGGAGAGGGTAGGAGAAAAAGAGTAAAGTGGATGTGGAAAGGGAAGAAGATAGAGGAGGTTAAAGAAATAAAGTATTTAGGATACGTGTTTCAGGCAAATGGTAAACAGGAAGGGCATGTAAAAGACAGGGTAAGGAAGGCGGTGGGAATTATGGGGCAAGTATGGAATATAGGAAAGAGAAAATTTGGAAAAGATATAGGGAAGAGGATCTGGCTTTTTGATGTATTAGTTTGGACGGTGTTAAGTTATGGAGCGGAGGTATGGGGCTGGAAGGAGAGGGATAGAGTAGAGAAGGTAGAAGAAAGATTCTTAAAGTGGTTACTAGGAGTAGACAGGAGAACACCAGGATATATGGTAAGGGAGGAATTAAAAAGAGATAAACTTAGAAGTAGGGCGGCAAGAAGAGCATGGAATTTCGAAAAAAGACTAGAAGAAGGGAAAGGAGGGGGTTTAGCGAAGGAGTGTTTGGAAGAAATCAAGAAAAGATCAGAAAAGGAGAGAGGAGTGTCGGAATGGGAGAAGGAAAGAGAGAGATATTTCAGTGAAAAAGGGCTAGAGGAATTGGCATGGAATAGAGAGGGAGAGGGAGGATGATAGAGTATGAGGAAGTGGAAAGGAAAGACAAGGAGTTACAGAGGGAGGAGAGAAAAGAAAGAATAGAGGAGTCGAAGTTTAATAGATGGTACAAGAGAATAAAGAGTGAGGGAATACCAAAGTATTTAAAAAAGGGTTGGTCGGAGAGGAGGTGGGGAAGGGTGACAAGATTTAGACTAGGTAATGAAATGAGGGAAAGTAGGTATTGGGAAAGTGAAGAGAAAAAAGTATGTAGGGTGTGTAATAGAGAGAGAGAGAGACATGGGAACATGTATGGGAGGGATGCGGGAGAGGAGAAGGAGAGGGGGAGGAAAGCTGGCAAAAGGCGGTGGAAAGAATATTAGGAGAGGAAGGGGAGGGGGAAGAATGGATGAAGGAAGTATTGAGGAGAAGGGAGGATAAGGCAGAGGGGAGGGAAGGGGAGGAAGAGAGGGAGTGAAAGAATGAGAGAGAGTGATTGAGAAAGGAAGGAAGGAGGAGAGAAGGTGAAGTAAAGGATTAAAAACCGGAAGCGGAGGTCCAAAATAGATTAAGAAGGGTTAGGAATTTAGCGTGTGTGTGTGCATAGGCAGGAAGGAAAGATAGAATAAGGATAGCATAAGTTAGTTTAAGTAGTTTAAGTAGTATAAGTTAGATTAAGGAAATGTATGTGATAAGCTAAGGGATGTAAATATTTGTAACCCCTTTGGGGAACAATAAAGATATTCTATTCTATTCTATTCTATAAATAAAAAGGTCTCGCCCTGCCTCGCGCGAGTGTACCGCGCACGCGCGCGGCAAGAGGAATGCGCTTCGTGCGGCAACCGATCGCGATAAAGGTGACGAACCTCGACAATAAGACGCGACCGTCGAAAGAAACGCGCAGACACGGTCGTCTATTACCGAGCGCTATTCGCTGCGTCATTTGCGGGCCTTTTAGTTGCGGCAAAACAAACGCGTTAATAAGTTTGTTGGAGAGTCCGCATGGCGTATGCTTCGAGAACGTTTACGTTTACTCGAAGTCGTTGCAGCAGCCTAAATATCAATATTTAGAAAATTTATTAAATCCGATGGAAGATATAGGTTATTTCACATTTTCTAATAACTTTGTCGTTATTTCACCCAGCGAAGCTCTCCCGAATTCGATATTCGTGTTCAACGATGTAGCGTGCGACAAACAAGATACTATCAGGGAGTATTTCGCTATGGGTCGACACTCGAACGTCGATTGCTTCTATCCGTGCCAAAGGTATGCTAAAATACCGAAGCATTTGATTCGAGATAACGCGAATCTGTTAATTCTCTTTAAACAGGATGGCACTAATTTACGTCACGCATACAACGATCACGTGATGAACACGGATATGTCGTACGAGAATTTTCACGCGCTATGTCGCGCGTGTTGGCGGTATAAATATGGTTTCTTAGTGATCGACAAAGATAGCGCGCTTCGCGCCGGTAGATACAGACGAGGATTTAACGACTTCATTGTACCGTAGAGCGATCAGTTGTCGCGAATACGTCGAACGCGCCGATCGCTCTCTCCCGCGAGTTAGAAGAAGTTGCAATGGCCTCGACGGATATCGGTGAACGCGAAAAGACAGCGAAAGCGATAGCTAAGACGCGCGCGTCGATTCGTAAAAAACACAGAGCATTGAAGACCGGCAAAATGGAAAGCGAGATCGCGATAGAGAGTCGTTTCAAACCGATCGTCGAACCGCTGCGGTGCATCGCTGATCGCGCCGAGCGAGACGAGATAGAGCGAGACGAAATTAAGCGCGAGACGATAAAACGAGACGCGATCGACGCTTCACCCTCGACGACGAGCATCGAGGAAAAATAGAAGGACGAAGCGCTAACTCCCGTTTGGAAAAAACCTAAGGCGAAACGAATACGCGCGCGACGACGATTGAATGCCGTTTCTACTCCATTAAACGGGTCTTCCGTCGAAAGAGATCCATTCGCGCCAAACGAAACCGAAGAGTACGAAACGTTCGAATCCGAGAGTCTCGAATCGCCCTCGACGCTCGAAATACCCGTTAGACAAATTTCGCGAATTTCTCAAGATCGCGAGATATCGCACGGTCGACTAGGACCGTTAGGGCGAAAATATATGGGGACTCTTCTCGGCGGAGAAGCGCCGAACGAGATCGATCACGTTTACGGAGTTTACATCGGCGAGAAAGGTGCGATGCTCGGCGATAAGCGATTCGACGTAGACGCGAATGATTCCATATTCATAGATGAGATTAAATATATCGGTACTCCCGGTTTGTACGAATTAATTTTTATGAAAATTCCTAATAGTCTCATATATACAGAAAAGGATAAATTAACATACAGAAGTATATTGTTAACAACGAACGCTCATAGACGCGATCATGACGCTAAAAAGTCTGTCTTAGGAAATAAAGGATACAAATACAAATTCATTATCGCTCCGCTTATTCACGGCAGCGGCGCGAAAAAAATAGGCGCGGGTCGCGTACCGTCGACTATGCGTGTCACGAACAATAAAATCGATTACGTCCATCGGGACGATCTGAACGAATTAGTGGATCGTCTGCGATTGTTAGACGCTTCGCATCGAGCCGGCAACAACGCTCACGAAAACGAGATTCTATCGATAATCGAGGAGCTTCGCGAGACAGGAGCGATCGTATAAATCGAACCGTCGCATGGATGACCGTCGCAGTCGTACGCGGAATTCGCGATGTCCGTGAGCAAATTCGGCTCACCTCTAAGAAACCGAGGCTACGACGCGAAAACCGGAAGACTACGTCCGGCTATCGAGTCTCTGCGAAATTACGTGCGCGAAAACGCGCTGTGTTTAAGCTCTTCCATCGAGTACGACGCGAGAGAGCGCAAGATAAAACGCTTGGCTCAACCGGGAGTGGTGCACTTGGACACAGTATAATTGGACACGGTGCAAATGGACACGTTACAAATGGACACGAGATTTTGCACACGGTTCAATTGGACACAGTGCATTTGGACACAGTAATTTTGGATATAGTAGCTTTTGGACACATAAGAAAATACGCATCGTTTACTTGGACACCGCTCACTTGGACACTGTTCATTTGGACACCGTTCGTTTGGACACCGTTATTTGCCCACCGTTCGTTTGGACACCGTTCATTTGCCCATCGTTCGTTTGGACACCGTTCATTTGCCCACTGTTCGTTTGGACACCGTTCATTTGCCCACCGTTCGTTTGGACACCGTTCATTTGCCCACCGTTCGTTTGGACACCAAAATTTGATTTAAGTTATACGACGTAATCCACACCAAAATTTTGTTTTAAATAAGAAATAGATTTGGGTTAGGTTATATCTTCCGGAAGTGGAGCCCCCCCGCGGGGGGGGGGCGGAACCCACTGTATCCATGCATGACATCCAAATATGCGAAAGGCTAAACAAAGTGCTAAAAGCAATGTAAAATTAATGACATCAGTATCAGAGATATATAAGTATGAATATATTTTATTTTGACAGATATTATAACCTTCAAATGTATCTCCTTTTCACGATTTCATATTTTACATAGATTTACCAGTATAAAGTGTTATAAGAATACTGATTATATTTTCCCAAAATGATTTTTATTTCTCTCCATCTGTTACATATTCAAACAAACAGTGCGCATGTTTCTGTGTACAAATGAACGGTGTCCAAACGAACGGTGGGCAAATGAACGGTGTCCAAACGAACGGTGGGCAAATGAACGGTGTCCAAACGAACAGTGGGCAAATGAACGGTGTCCAAACGAACGGTGGGCAAATGAACGGTGTCCAAACGAACGGTGGGCAAATAACGATGTCCAAACGAACGGTGTCCAAATGAACAGTGCGCGTCTTTCTGTGTCCAAACGAACGGTGTCCAAATGAACAGTGTCCAAGTGAGCGGTGTCCAAATAAACGATGCGTATTTTCTTACGTGTCCAGAAACTACTGTATCCAAAATTACTGTGTCCAAATGCACTGTGTCCAATTGAACCGTGTGCACAATCTCGTGTCCATTTGTAACGTGTCCATTTGCACCGTGTCCAATTGTACTGTGTCCAAGTGAAGGCCACTCGGCTCAACCTGAGGAGGACACCGATGCGACAAGCAAAAGCTACGTCGAGGGAATCACATCGCAATTGAGAAAAGACGTGGACGAGGCGGGGCAGGGCGTCATTCTACTGTTTACGAGACTCGCTCAACTCGATAGCGCTTTGGGTAAACGAATAGACGTCGCGGAAAGTTTCGTTTCCGAAATAAAAGCGCGCGACGACGCTTTGAGTAAACGAATAGACGTCGCGGAGAGTTTCGTTTCCGAGATAAAAACGCGCGATGACGCTCTGAGTAAACGAATAGACGCTGTGGAAAATTCCATTTCGAGAATAGAAACGAGCGCTAACGCTCTAGATAAACGGATCGATGTTTTGGATAAACGAATCAAAGGTTTAAGCGATCGAATCGAGGTCGCGAAAAATACTATATCGCTTAACGCGACGGATTCCTCGACGAAAAACGCGAGCGATCGTTATATAATGTTCAATCAAGGTAAAGTAATACGAGAACTATATAACTCAAAAATCGCGCATCGCGGCGAATTCCGCGGTGAAATCCGAGGCGAAGTCACGAGAATTGGAAAATTCAACGTCGCGATTGAAGAGAGACGCGGACGAGCTATCGAGAAGAGTGGGGGAACTGGCAAAGATTAGCGGGAGGCGGGAGCGGCGAGCCGCTCGAAAGAAAGATTAGCGGGAGCGGCGATCCGCTCGAAAGAGAGATTAGCGGGAGCGGCGAGCCGCTCGAAAGAGAGATTCAATCCAACGTTATTCTCGAGAGAAAAAGAAGAGAATTATGAGCGTCGAAAAACGAAGACTAGTCGAGGAATTGCACGCGCCCGCGAGAAGAAACTTCCCGCGTCGTCGCGTTGCGGTGCGCGGGTACGACCTATGGCAAGCGGATGTGGTCGAGATGCGTCCTTACGCGAGACTCAACAAAGGCCACAACTACATACTCACCGTTATCGATGCATTAAGCAAATACGCGTGAGCTGTACCGCTTAAGAGCAAAAGCGCAAACGAGGTTACTCGAGCGTTATCTAAAATAATGCGAGACTCTAAGCGGTGTCCGAAAAATCTGCAGACCGATAAAGGAAAAGAATTTTACAACGCCGATATGCGAAATTTCGCGAAGAAGCGCGGAGTGAATCATTATTCGACATATTCGGTGATGAAAGCGTCGATAGTCGAACGATTCAATCGTACGCTCAAAAACTCTATGTGGAAGTACTTCACGCTAAACGGAACGTACAAGTGGATCGACGAGTTACCACGACTCGTCGAGGAATATAACGCGCGAAAACATCGCACTATAAGTATGAGACCTGTCGACGTGACTCCAGCGATCGCCGATAAACTTTTAAATACTGTATACAGCAATATAAAGATCGCGGCTCCGGCGAAATTCAAATTAGTCGATCCGGTACGCGTCAGTAAATTTAAGACGATCTTCGAGAAAGGCTTTACACCCAATTGGACTACAGAGATTTTTCGAATAACTAAGATACAACGGACTAATCCCGTAACGTATCTGTTAAAGGATTCGCGCGGCGAGCCGATCGCCGGAGGATTCTACGAGCACGAGTTGCTGCGCGTCGGCGATCCCGACGTGTATCTCGTAGAAAAGGTGCTGCGTTGAAAGGGCGACGAGGTTTACGTGAAATGGTTAGGAATGGACGAATCGCACAATTCTTGGATAAATAAAACAGCTGTATTATGATAAAAATGTATTTTTATTAAATAAAACTACATATATTAAATATTATAACTATACATATATTAAATATTATAACTATACATATATTAAATATAACTATACATATATTAAATATAACTATATATTAAATATAACACTTTTTTATAAATAGCTTGTAATTTTGTACGAGTTCTCTCTCGCGTTCCACATAAATTCTTTCTCGCGCCGCTACGCGGCCGCCACATCCTGCGTTCTCTCTTTCGCGCTTTATACGAACTCTTTCTTACCTTCTATATACATTCTTCATCGCATCGTTAAGCGAACGTCGTATCTCGCGGTAACCTTTTTTTCGCGTTGCTCTATATATAACACTTTCAAAAATATAATAAAGAGTCATGGAAATCGTCGCTCTGTCTAACTCGCGGCTAATCTCGACTCGATTTGTGGTAAGCTTCGTTGCGTTCTCTCTCGCTTGCATGTAGCATGATATATGCTCTATGCTAATGAGAGATAACGCGAGAATTTGCCAAATCGAATCTAGATTAGCCGAGACTTAGACAGAATGGTGGTTTCCATGATTTTTTACATCGCAAAAACACGCGCGAGTTATCTTTTTGGCGTTATATACGAATTTTTTCTCGCGTTCTATACGAGTTCTCTCTTGCGCCGCTATGCGGCCGCCGTATCCTGCGTTCTCTCTTTCAAACTTTATACGTACTCTTTCTCGCGCTCTGTATATATTCTCTATTACGTCACTATGATAACATCAAAACTCGCATTAACATTTTTTTCACATTATTCTATATAAAACACTTTCGAGAGCATAATAGAAAGATCGTGAAAATGTCCGATCAGTCCTATTTATAATAGATTTTAACAAAATCTATTACATATAAGACTGATCGAACATTTCCACGATTTTTTATTAAAATCTATTATAAATAAGACCGATCCATTTTTTATTAAAATCTATTATTAAAATCTATTATTATAAATAAGACCGATCGAATATTTTCATTTTTATTAAAATCTATTACAATAAATTATATTCAAATTATATTATTCGCGCAAAACGTGCGTTTTTCGAGATAATTCGTAGAACGTCCACCGACATTTCGAGTCTCGAAATTCCAAATCAAAGAATACAAACCTGTGATGTAAAATTTATATACTTTGATACGAAATTTAGAAACACGTCTCTTCGCGATAATTCGTAGAACGTTAACCAACGTTTTCTCATCGCGCGTTCTTCGAGACGATTCGTAGAACGTCCACCGATGTTTCGAGTCTCGAAATTCCAAATCAAAAAATACAAGCCTGTGATGTAAAACTTGTATATATTGATATAAAATTTAGAAACGCGGCTCTTCGCGATAATTCGTAGAACATTAATCAACGTTTTCTCATTACGCGTTCTTCGAGACGATTCGTTGAACATCCACCAATGTTTCGAGTCTCGAAATTTCAAGTCAAAAAATACAAACCTGTAATGTAAAATTTGTATACTTTGACGTGAAATTTAGAAACGTTTCTCTTCGCGATATCGTAGAACGTTCACGAATGTTTCGAGTCTTGAAATTTCAAATCAAAGAACACAAGCCTGTGATGTAAAACTGGTATACTTTGATATGAAATTTAGAAACGCGTCTCTTCGATATAATTTTTTCTTTTGAGTTAAAAACATGTATTTCAGTTAGAAGTTCTTCTCGAACTATTATCTTCGGCGCGACCGCGAAATATTATATCGAAAATACGATGGTAATATATTATTTATAAAATATGTTTATACTAACAATAAACTACTAAAGTTTAAATGTTTTAAGAAACGTATAGTATTTTCTTGATATACGTTTTTTCGTTCCTTACAGCGGTATTTTATAATGTCCCCACGGTAACGTATCCGTAGTTCCCGATATCGCGTATCGCTTGTCATCGTGCGGACTGAGCGCGATCTTCAACTCCGACACTGTATACATCTCGTGTAACTCGGATCTTATACGGAACTGCTCGCGCTTCATCTCGATCCCTCGTCGAAGACAGCGCGCGTAATCGTCGAACGTTATCGTTCTCGCGACGACGCCGCTCTTAACACCCTTGATCCTTTTCGTATCGCTTCTACCGTCGACTCGCAGCGCGTACATCTTCGCTCTGAGTCCGATAAATTCGGTCATAATCGCGCCAGCGTTCTCATCCTTCATCGCACCGGGTATTTTCTTATTAGCGAGAGGCATACCGTACGCGTTGTCCGTCGCGTAATCGCTCGTATCGAATCTGTCGATATCGCGCTTTATATCCTCATACACGTCCTCGCACTCGACGCGATAAATGAAACTATCCATGTCGGTGTACATTATTCTACACTTATCTCGATACAATGGTAGCATGTACTCGTAGTGAAATTCGTACAAACGAATCTTAGATATGTCGAGAATGCACATACCCACATAGATCGGTTTGTTGAACTTAACCTCGAGTTTGCGCAATTCTACGGCTACGCGATCCTCCGCGAAAACGCTTCTACTGTGAAAGTTCGGCTTCGTGATCATCGCCTCGGCGCCGTATCGCCCGTCCCATCGAGTCACGAGTCGAACGTTCGAATGATTGCGCACGTTCTCCAAAGTTTTGCCAAACACGGCGTTATTCATTAATTTGTATAGATTTTTCTCGAACACGTTTTTCGCGTTAATTCGTAATCGCGTATTCAGTTCGATGTATTCGCGCAGCCATGAAGATTGCGTGAATCGCAATATTCTGTGTATTTTCATAACGCGTAATCCGTGTCGAACGCATTGCTGCAGATTGCGATAATATATTACGTAACGGCTCTTATCGTACAGTGTGGCGAGAAGCTTCTCGTCTCGTTTTCCGGGCGGCTTATCGCGCGTCGGGCAGAATGGCAAGTCAGCGTGAGAATCGTGAAGGTCGGACGGATATGCAAGGTCGACCTCTAGAATGTAACCGATAGGCGAGTCCGATGTCACGGACATTAAGTCAACGCTCGTAACGTCATCGACCCATCGAAAATTTTCGTAAGGCAACGATTGACACATCGCCCATCCATACAAATTATTTATATCGAAGTACATGAGATACGACGGATCGATGGTTCCGAAGGATCGTACGACTGTAAATAATTGTTATTAGCGCGCGCGTATCTGTTGGAACATTGACTTAGCCCGCCGCGTATTCCGCGTACCACGAACATCACCATATCGATGTCGGTTAATAATTCGAATCGCACACCCGTATACTTTAACATAGCGGCCCATGTGTATCCCGGTAACGTGTAATAATACGTGGGATCTAAATTATAACTTCTCATACACGCGTCGCGAAAATTTTCGAAGACATCGGCCAATAGAAGAACATCGGTCTTTAAATACAAATCGCTATAATCGCCCAACGTTTCGACGCGAAATCGCTTCCAGATCCTTATCGCGCGCGCGTAATTGCTCTCGGATATCGCGTCACCGGTTAGCGAACTGTGAAAAGCCTCGCGCGGCGGTAAACGAGTCTCCAACAATTTATCTACGTCGTCGACATACTCGTACGGAAATACACCCTTTCGCGCGAGAAGCTCAAAATCGGTGTCGCTAAGATCGGAAAATTCCGAACGCGCGATCCTCAACTCGCTTTTGTCTAGATACGACGCCAATTTCTCGAGACTCGCGCTTAGAAATTTGAAAGAATCCACGAAACGCAATTTCAAGCGTTTCCCGAACCATCCCTCGTCCCACGCATCTTCGACATTCTTCGTGAAAGAGATGTACGTTTTTTTCGTTATCGGCAATATTTCTATGCTACCGAGAAAAGCGTTAGCTACATCTTTAATGATAAAATGCGCGTCGTAACCCGATAAATTGTGAAAGAATACGGAAATTACGTAAGTATCCTTATAATTTAAATTACAATTCGAATGCGCCGGACCTCTGTACCGTCCAGTCAGATGACAGTGATCGCGCACGCGAGCGTCTCCCGATTCGAACGGTTTCTCGCATATGCTGCAGCGCGTCGCGTTTACGAATCTCTCCCATTCATCCGATGTAAGATCCGTTATAGGAGCATCGGTATCGAGAATAGTCTTCGCGCGAAGCGCTAAATCGTGCAGTTCTTTAACGAACCACAATACGCAATCCTCGCCGCGATAAGCTCTGTAGGTAGAGCTAACGCCATCGAGCGCACATCGCGCGTAATATCCGGCGCTATAGACTTCGTGATGCTGAACGATAGATGTGTTCGACGTTCTCCTCTCCTCTTTCTTCTTCAGCACACATTCGAGATCAGCGTACACCACGAATGGAAGTCGCTCCTTTCTACTATAGTTGCGAAACTCTAACCATTTGTCGTCTTTGGTAGGAAGGACTATAGCGCACTCGTTCATCCTTCCGCAGTCCACGCTGTGAGCCGATAACTTATCGCTCGTTCGAAAATAGTGCATGCATCTGCGACATAACGCACATTTTTAAATCGCGCGACAATTTTTTTAATTCGTACTCACCGATCGCATATATGCGATTTATGTCGCCTACCGCTCAGTTGCGAGCCGACGAGTCGCGACAGATTCTTGATCCACGCGAAATGCGTCGCGTTATCTCGTCGCGTCATATCGTTAAAATACAGCAGATTAATGTGTCTGTCCTTTTTATCGTCAGACGCAGAGGAACAACGCGACAACCGCCTTTTCCCTCCTTTTTATTTCGAACGGTGTACACATTAATAGATATGTCGTTAATACGCTCGAATCTAGTAATTTTGTTCAAACTCATAGGAAATTTAACGCCCTTCAGATTCAGCACTGTCGTGTAATGCGGGTACGAAGACTCCCGACCCGCGTTTTTTTCAGCTGGATACAGAGCGGCGACCACCGCCCATGCGAAACACGCATTGTCATTAGATTGCACGTTTATTACCGCTTTCTTCAATACGATCTCTCACGGTAATTTGACGTGGCATCCCGCGCGCATAGGATTGTATCTGTTCACATTCACCGTTAAATTGAATATTCGCGATAACGCCCATCCGCTATCGCGCTCCTGAAATTCTTCCAACGAGACTAGAGTAGCGTCAACCACTCGCTTCTCGTACCACTCTCGCAAGTCGGAAAGAGGTAGAAGCGGATAATTCTTCGTGACAATAGTCTTAACATCGATCTTGTCGTCCGAAACGAACTCGCTAATAAACACGGTATTGACCTTAACACCGTTATATTCATCCATAACATCGCGTATTCGATCGAGCATGGTATCTCTAGCGTCCTCGAGAAATCGTCGAGGTTCGATATAATCGAAATTAATAACCGCGCCGGTTAAAACGCGTCTAGAGAAAGCCGTCTCGATTTCGGACCACGAGAATCCCTCGCGTCCCTCTACACCGCCTCCCACGCGTTCGAAACGTCGACGCAGATCGTCTCTCGCGCCCGTCAATCGAACGATTCGAGCGATAAGAGAATTGATCGCTCCGGTCGATCTCCCTCGGCGCTCGCCTCGACATCTCTCCCGCAGAGACTCGAGACACTCGTCGCACCGTTGCGCCCACACGCGATACGCGTCCTCCGTCGCGACGTCCCGCGCGCTATCGAGAAGATCGCGCGCCTCCATCGTTTCTCGATTCGTCACTCGTCGTCTAACGAACGCCAAGATTTTTTACAAATAAACCACGTCTCTTCCTCGTTGTAATTCTCGATGTAGAACAAAGCTCTCGTCTCGCAGCCGGCGCACCAATTATTCGACACGTCGAAAACCTCGTCGACGAGATCGCAAGCGGGCACCATCTCGCTATACACCGTTTTCGTCACGTGCGTCGATACGCTTTTCGCGAAACTCGAGCTACGCGCGCAATACGCGCAATATCTCTCGTTCTCCTCGAAATAATTTCCGTTCTCGAATCGGCAACCGAACTTAAAGAAACAATGCACGACGTGATTCACCTCCCACGAAAATTTCGGAATTCCGTATCGCTGTTTCCAATTGCGATAAAGCAAATAGCCATCGGCTCCGACATTCGCGAAAGGCTCGTCGAATCGCGTCTCGCTCGCCTCTCGCACAAACTCTTCCGCGAAGTCGATCTCTTCTATACAGTACAAACGGTCCTCTATATAACGTTCGCGTAGTTCTTTCTTCAAACAATTCGGTATCTCCAAATTCCATATATCCTCGATACTTCCGATTCGAACATTCACAGTTCTTCCGGCTAATCTCGTTAAAGCGCTCGGCGCGCGCTTCATCGCGCCGCGAAATATTCTCGAACGTACTAATACCTCGAGACCGTCGCGGCGTCCTTTTATAACGGGGAAAAATAGCGAGGACGCGCCCCCGATTAACCGAACCGGATACTCGCTCTCAGACGCGTCTTGTCACCGGACGCGCGACGTCGCCGAAAAATGGAAAAAAACTCGCCCCGAAACGCGATAAGCGCGCTCGTACGCCGCTAACGCGCGCCTCGAGAAGAGGAGAGCGACGAGGGACGCCCCCCCGTCCGCTCGACCGCCCACCGACGATCCCCCGCCCCCTCGACGCCGGGCGCCCGCCGACTGCTCGCGGATCGCGCGCTAGAAGCGGCGCGCCCCTCTAAAGAATCGCGATAGCGGATCGCGCGCTAGAAGCGGCGCGCCCCCCTAAAGAATCGCGACAGCGGATCGCGCGCTAGAAGCGGCGCGCCCCCCCTAAAGAATCGCGACAGCGGATCGCGCGCTAGAAACGACGCGCGCCCCTAAAGAACGAGTCGCGTCGAGGTCGAATCGGGAGGAACCGCCACCCCCCGAGCGCCATCTCTCGAGCGCTCTCGGCGACTCGTACCCACCGCTTCCCCCCGGCCGCGCTTCCCCTCTCACCCTACTTACCCCCCCATACACCCGCCCAGCCCGATCTCCATCCCTCGGGCGCCTACAAACTGCTCCGAAACTATCTCTCTCTCTTCCTCCCCAACGGTAACCTCTCTCTCACACTCACAACAAACTGAGCCAAAACCGGCCATACTATCCTACTAATACTGTTTGGTAAATATTATAGAATTGTCATTGTCAAATTGAGTGATCATTTACCTGCTATAATTTGGAAATTTGGAAATGCGGTTAAAGAAATATTCACCAGCAAACCTTTTTTTGACTTTCGCGCGAACATGCATCTATCTCATGTTACTTTGGGATTTATAATATTATGGTATTTTAAATTTCACCCTGCTCGACAATCTTCTTAAATTTAGTTGTTTTGCACCGTTGTTTATCTGTATGGACAACGTTTGTTTTTATCATCTTACCTTTTTCGTCTAACGATAATTTATGCTGATTGTTCCGTCGATAATGAGTCTAGTTCTTTATTTCTTACGATTTTACATCTCACTTATTTATTGTCGATTTGTGTGTTACTTCTCTTACTTGTAAGTTTTATAAATAATTGTGTAATTTCACAAATAAAGTGTAATTTCTGACGTCCTTCTCTCTCGTCATTTTCCGACATAAACCGCTCTACTTATTTTATAGACATAATTACAATTAACGTACCACCATATTTTCTTTAATTTCCGACCAAAAAATCGAAGATTTGTTCCTCGTAACGATATGGATGCCTTGGAGAAAACTTTTTGTCCTTTACTGTGATGACGTGAGACATCTGCGCTATCTACCACGAGTTTTATCATTTTTGTAATTATGCGCTTTCTAATCATCTAAGACTCAATTATACGCTTATACTTAATTTTAATTTTATTAATTTGGTGCGCTGAAGATGGCCAAAAAAGGGCCAAAATGTCCGCCTCTTGCGAGTTTAAATTTTAATTGTTTTTTATAATAAATATTTATGCGCCCTTAATATCGTGCTTGGTTCGTTTCGCTATTTTATGTCGACATTATTAATTTTATTCTAAAGAGCCTTACATTCATATCTATAATATATTTCAATTTAGTTATATTACAATAACAGCAATGTAAATGTATTAAAGAATACATTAATTTTAGCATATTATTTAATTTAGTAGCGCCAAATTTCTTTAATCAAAATTAAAAAAATTTTTTTATTTGTATTAAACTTATTTTAAAAATCAGGTTTTTTGTTAATAAAAATAAAATGCGTATTAATTGTTACGTCCGGTGGATTCCACGATTCTTTTCTTTCATGTAATATTAAACGTCTACGTTCTGGAACTCTTTGAACTTAGCATAAACAATAAACTAAAGGAATATCTAGCAGGCGTGACTAATATTTCCAAATCTAAACCATGCATAATAAATATTCGAACAAAAGTCCCGTAGAAAACCAAGAATTTTAAACAGCAATTGAAAGATACTCGAACCATGAGAAAACTCGAAATCTAAACAGTGCGTATGCAAGAGATAAATCAATAGATCAAATAGTATTTTTTCTTGGAAGTCCTTTAGTGAAAACGCGTTATAGGAAGAGTCTCGAACAAAGGCCCTTCTAAGAACTAGAGTGATATTTTATAAATGTAATTATGATCCACGATTGAAACTCGCGATATTCGATACCACGTGTTCGCCTACTAGATCATCCTTGCGCGTTATCTGCTTGAGATAAAACTCAAGTGAATAATAAAACTGTCAACTTGACCGATCATGGCGGACTCTCCAGTGGGCGAGACTTAATTTTTTAAAACAAAAAGTCTACACCAATAAGCGCAACACCTTGAACCTTCTTTTGGAAGGGAGACATCTTCAACTCATAAGAGGGGCACCATTTAAAAATTGATTGGTTAAAAAAGAATATTGCTTGCCTAATGGAGAGGGTATGCGAAGAGACGCCAAGATTCGATATACGCGAAATCCTGACTCAGAAAAGTCAGTTCGTCTTCGGCTCTTGATATAAAAAACCTTTACACCAAGTCTGGCTACAACTCACTCCGACTTATTGAGTCTTCAAGCCTATTCTCGCAATTCTATCTGCGATTGCGATAGCTTTAGAAAGTTAAGTTGTGAGTGAGAAGGAAAACTAATCAGTGTATTAAAACTTTTAATCGTGTTGCGAAACCACCTGTAACTACAGCGACCTCTATCCAACTTGACAGCACGAGTCAAGACCTTCTCGCCCCGCAAACCATTTGTGACTTAGTTTAACAACGCTTTCAATAAATAGTAAGTCATTAAATTTTCTCATCTCTTTTATTTTTATTTTCTTTTTTTCTTTTCCTGAAATGATTCTTGGATGATAAATTTAACCCTTTAGCGGAAACATTACTTCAAGTCACATCCTCACTTTACACCGAAAGTCACCTGCATTTCGCGGAGCCAACCGTGACTTCCTTCGCTTCACCGAGGGTCACTTACATTTCGCAGAGCGACTTGTGATTCCTCACTTGTCATCGAGGGTCACCTGCATTTCGCGGAGCGACCCGTGATTTCCTTCACGTCACCAAGAGTCACTTGCATTTCGTGGAGCGACCCGTGACTTTCTCACTCGTCACCAAGGGTCACCTGCATTTCGCGGAGCGACCCGTGGCTTCTTTCTCCTCACCAAGATATACATATATCGACTCGCTATTTCATTCCCTCTCTGTGGGTTTCATCTCGCCTAACTATATAATAAAAAGGATACATAATAGATATACTAATAAGTAAAAAAAAAATATATATATCAAAATATAAAGCGCATCTACTTTTATATACCTAATATTTAAATCACAACTTTTATTACCCGGATATAATCTTTAAAACAGAAACGCCAAGAATTATTTCACATCTCTTTCCTACCATACGATATTATTGTTATTATTACTCATTTACAAATCTTTTCTTAGTGGAAAGAATAAAACGGTCTTCCCGAGCGGTCACTAAATGTTCACGGAATCGTCGTAATAGGTGGCTTAAGAAGGAATTGGCTCGAGCGTCGGTAGACCCGAATTTTGTTGGAAATTTCACTAAACTTAAGCTAGCTCCGCGAGACTTACACAATATACAAGTACACGATACACGAGATCGCCCTGTTTCTTTTGCCCCCTATCCTCTTTTCTTCTTACCTTCCAACTTCATTTTTCTAATAGCTTATATCAGTAATTAAAACTACATATATATCTATATTGTAAATTTCTAACCGGAATTTAAACTTTAGCTTCCCCGTCTAATTCCGGTTGATGTCCTCCGTATTTATTGTAACACCCGCGAGAACATAATTTTCCTTCACCTACACTCACGCACACGAACACAAACACAACTACATATTAGAATTTAAGAAAATGTATTGTTAAAATAAGAATTCGTAAATCGAATTAAATGTTCCTTTATTAAATTTTATTTTTTTTTAAATCATTTGTTTCCATTTTCTTAAATAAATGTAATATTAAAATTTAAATTCAAGTAATTTATTAACCCAACCTCTTTCCTGTTACCCGAAATCGCATAAGGTCCCGTCTCGGGTAATAAGGATTCAGTTCCTTTACCAGAAAAGGGACCGCCAAGCAAACGGTCTTTCGATAGAGTAAGAGCGACCCTTCCAGTCGTTGACCTATCTGAGACCTGTCTGTTTGTTCGACTCTAGGAGGCGCATCGTCTAGCGTTTGTCTAGAGGTAAATAGATTACGCCCTCCCGCTGACTCTTCCTTTCATTGAATCTGGACGTAACATAATATTCTATAATATTTTATGGAAAGAAACTGTCTATAATATTTCTATAAATACAAGTTTGATTTTGACAAATACTATTTTAGATTACAAATCCTCACAAATTGAATTGCTTCTAAGTATTTGGCTAGTTAACTATTGATTTTATATTTAGTTTTTATTTTTTATTTTTTAAAGATTTTTTATTTTTGCAAGGGAAAACTTTAATAAGTATTTACATTAATGGACATTTCGAGGATGACCTTGAACTTGACATATGTTGTTGAGGACATGACTCTGAGTAATTTTTCCTTATAACTTAATCAGCAGTCATTGCATATTAAAAAGTTATAATACTTTATAATAAACAAGAAAAGTAAATTTGCCACTTCGTATCAGTGCTAAAGGAAGTAATTGATATATTGGTTATATTCAGTATAGGGGAGACAGCTTCGATGACCTTGACCTTGACATATGTTGTCAAGGTTATCATCCTGTGTAACGTACAAAAGGTTTTAGGCGCTCATTGTTTATTAAAAAATTGTTCTACAAACAAAAGTTATAAAGCATTAATATAAGCATAACCAGCAACATAAATTTTAGTTTTAAATCAGAAATAGAAGTTTAGGTATATCTTCCGGAAGTGAAGCCCCCCGTAGAAGGGGGGAGGAGGCGGAATCCACTGTGTCCATGCATATATTTTACAATGCGAACAGAAGTCTATCCCATAATTGTTGTGTGGATGAAAAAATGTATGTGTGAACGCAGTGAGTTTCCTCCCCCCCCCCTTCTGGGGGGCTTCTTTTCCAAAGAATATAACCTAACCCAAATCTATTTCTGATTTAAAGGGATCCAACAGCGACGAGCGAACTCCGACAGGTTAGCGCCCTCATCTAAACAAAACTAAAATTGTCGGTATTGTTACGTCCTGGCGACTCCACGATTCCTTTCTTCCGCGACGTTGCGGTAACGATCGTCAGTTGGTGATAAGAACGAACCGTTCAATAAGCAAAACATCTTGTGCCATACGTTTCTTTTAAACACTGACATTTGTCAGTAACAATATCCACGAGTATCAGTGGGAAAGACGCAAGGAAATCGGTGATGGAAACCATGCTGGTCTCGAGATAAATAAAAAATAACAGCTACCCCTTGCAATAGAATTTCCGGCGGAAGAACAACGAGATAACAAGAACTTTTAACGAAATGTTTAATAAACTCAGCTGCATTAATACTGATAATAATTTTCTAACGGACAAGTAATAAACACAGCTGCATCAACGTTGACAAAAATAATTATAAGGAAGTAAGACCCTTTTCTAATCAGACCATGTGCGCGAGGTTCCCCCGGAAAGGCTAATGTTTAAAGAAGTTTTGAACTAATATCGAACTCACCAATCGACGATCAGCACGGGTAAAAATACGAAAATAGGAGACACCCCTTGCCAAATGAGGACGCTGGCACGATTCTAATTCGTTAAAATTTTGAAGAATCCCTACTTTTGCATAATTTCAATTCGTTAAAGTTTTGAAAGATCCCACTCTTAAAATTAGAAGACGCCCTAAAAAAAGAGTTATGTAAAAGAAAGAACTCGTAAGACTGGGCATTATTATTCAAGTACCGATTATTCAAGTACCCATTATTCAAGTACCCATTATTTCAAGTACCGATCATTATTCAAGTGCCGATTATTCAAGTACCGATAGATTCGAGCACATATAGATTCGAGCAACCATAGATACAGCATTCATAGATTCAGTATTCATAGATTCAGAGATTCATAGATTCAGTGCCGGACAATTAGTCTCGTGTGCGCGCATTAAGAGAAAAAAAACTCAAAGAGTGACTAGTTCAACATCAGTGTCCTCATCTTGGTGTCGTCTCCAGGGCAACCCGGCACCCGCACAGCATTACACGTCAGCGAAGGACGACAAGTTTGTCAACTTATTCAACCAATTAAGGGTCAGCAAAGAAAATAGGTTTCTATAATTCGTTTAATTATATTTTTATTCCCGCAATAAATAACGTTGTCATCGGTTCCATAGTGAGAACCAGATCAGGAAATATTTACAAATTCCGACCCGCTACCGCAAGGGTCCGTTCCGCGAGTCAGAAGACGCGAACTTCCGTAAATTTTAAGTCAACGTTAGCCAACAGTAGTAGTAGTAATTACACACTCACTCACACAAATTATTTTATTTTCTTTTTCTAACAGATATTTTGTAATAACCAGTCAGAAATTCAATATTAATAATAGAATCTTGCCTCATTATTCTGACTTCTTCCGTACGATTGTAAGAACCACGAACAATCAAACACACACACACACACACACACACACACACACACCCATACGCATATTAAAATAACTATTCTTCTTATCATTTTGATATAATGTATACCAAAGTAGTTTAATTTATTATGATTAAATTTATATTCTAATTTAAATTCAATCTTTATTAACCCCTCTCATTCTCCAGTCAAAAGATCGCACCTGGTCCTGGTCCCATCCCGCGTAATAGAGATTAAATTCTTTTATTAAAAAGAGACCGCCGAGCGAACTTCTGAAAAACAGAGTAATAGCGACCCTAACGGTCGTTTACCTGATTTTCGGACTGTCAAGTTCGTTCGACTCGATTCTAACGCTTCGAGACGTTTAACTTCGGGATCATAAGGATAGTGGTTGCGCCCTTCCACTGACTCATCCTTCCTCGAGTCTGGACGTAACAGTATTATCGACACAATTATCGATAATACCGACAATTTTGGTTCTACCGCTACCAACACTAATATTTATGCATGATTTATGCGTGTTATTAAAAGCAACTTCGCATTGTATTCAATATGTTGAAATTAGACAACATTGTATTTCTACTGCTCTATTGCCTCGTACGCGTATCTAAGCGCATAGATAATAGTATAATATAGACGTGTCTGCCTTTATCACATATTTGAACACAATTTCACATTGTTCATACTATGTGTCTTCGCATATATCTTCCAAGAGGAATAACATTTGGCTGTGTATATAATATGTATATATGTATATAATATATACATAGACGTATACAAATGTATGTATATGATATATACAGGGTGTCCCATTTTTTTAATATCCTCAGGCAAATATCTCAAAAACCAAGCCCGGAAGAGAAAAATGTTTCAGACAAAAGTTGTTTGGTTTCGAGGGGGCCATAAGATGGTGACAATGATTTGACCTTGGAAAATCATTTGAAGGTCATCTGAAGGTCAACTTTAAAATCTTATATAGAAACCCCCATTTTTTATTTAGTATTCTTGTAGCTGACATCGAGAGCTTTCCAAAAGAGTGGCCTTCACTTGGACACAGTACAATTGGACACGGTGCAAATGGACACGTTACAAATGGACACGAGATTGTGCACACGGTTCAATTGGACACAGTGCATTTGGACACAGTAATTTTGGATACAGTAGTTTTTGGACACATAAGAAAATACGCATCGTTTACTTGGACACCGCTCAATTAGACACTGTTCATTTGGACACCGTTCGTTTGGACACAGAAAGATGCGCACCGTTCATTTGGACACCGTTATTTGCCCACCGTTCGTTTGGACACCGTTCATTTGCCCACCGTTCGTTTGGACACCGTTCATTTGCCCACTGTTCGTTTGGACACCGTTCATTTGCCCACCGTTCGTTTGGACACCGTTCATTTGCCCACCGTTCGTTTGGACACCGTTCATTTGTACACAGAAACATGCGCACTGTTTGTTTGAATATGTAACAGATGGAGAGAAATAAAAATCATTTTGGGAAAATATAATCAGTATTCTTATAACACTTTATACTGGTAAATCTATGTAAAATATGAAATCGTGAAAAGGAGATACATTTGAAGGTTATAATATCTGTCAAAATAAAATATATTCATACTTATATATCTCTGATACTGATGTCATTAATTTTACATTGCTTTTAGCACTTTGTTTAGCCTTTCGCATATTTGGATGTCATGCATGGATACAGTGGGTTCCGCCCCCCCTGCGGGGGGGCTCCACTTCCGGAAGATATAACCTAACCCAAACCTATTTCTTATTTAAAACAAAATTTTGGTGTGGATTACGTCGTAACTTAAATCAAATTTTGGTGTCCAAACGAACGGTGTCCAAACGAACGGTGGGCAAATGAACAGTGTCCAAACGAACGGTGGGCAAATGAACGGTGTCCAAACGAACAGTGGGCAAATGAACGGTGTCCAAACGAACGGTGGGCAAATGAACGGTGTCCAAACGAACGGTGGGCAAATAACGGTGTCCAAACGAACGGTGTCCAAATGAACGGTGCGCATCTTTCTGTGTCCAAACGAACGGTGTCCAAATGAACAGTGTCCAATTGACCGGTGTCCAAGTAAACGATGCGTATTTTCTTATGTGTCCAAAAACTACTGTATCCAAAATTACTGTGTCCAAATGCACTGTGTCCAATTGAACCATGTGCAAAATCTCGTGTCCATTTGCAACGTGTCCATTTGCACCGTGTCCAATTATACTGTGTCCAAGTGCACCACTCCCTTTCCAAAACACTATAATAAAGTATTTTTTTATTAAGTACTTTTTGAGTTATTTTATATTTTAATCTGACATATTTTGATATAAAAAATAAAATATTTTGTAAAATATTCAGTTTTCGATAATTTTACCGTAATACTTCTATGTACAGAATATATCAAATGTTTTTCTCATTTACATATTACTAAATATAACTATGAATAATAATAAATTGTCATAAAGATTATATGTATATATATATATATATATATATATATATATATATATATATCATGCTCCTCGCACATTCGTTTACACGTTCATTCGCGCTGCTCTCTCTCTCTCTCTCTCTCTCTTTCTTTGCTCGTTCTTTTTATTGTATTCTTTCTTTTTCTTTAGTATATTCTCTTATTTATTCGACCTTTATTCTTTTTATTCTCGTCTTCCTACATAATAATAATTATTAGTTTAATCATTAATTTATTCAGCTTTATTTTATAGAATATAAATAATGAGATATTGTGTATTATAAATAGAAAAAGTAATTAATTATGTGTATTTTTGTATGTACATGTGTTGTATTTAATTATAGTCAAATAGAAAAAGAAAATAACTTATTGTTATTAATCTCATTTATGCTTTATAAAATAAAAATAAATAAATAAATTTATTTATTTTCATGTAGGGAAACGAGAATAGAAAGAATAAAAGTTGAGCAAATAAAAGAATATAATAATGGGAATAAATGAATAAAAGAATATAATAATGAACAAGCAGAAAAAGAGAGAGAAAGAGAGAGAGAGAAGCGCGAGTGAACGCGTAAGTGAATATACGAGAAGCATGAAGCGATACGCGATACGTAATAGATAGCGAGCGAGCGATTAGAAAGAGACAGAGCGTATGATCGAGAGAGAAAAGATACTGCAATAATGTTAGTGCGTACATGTATATTACTCTCACACGCACGAAAGAGACAAAGATGATATGATTATGTTTGTCCTTGTCATGTAAGATTGCAGCTCTGCCTATCGTGACATCACACAACTAATTTACTGCTCTGTTTTACTCTTGAGCCTCCATCTCGCACACACACATATGCACGAAATTTTTGCAGACAGTAATCTTTTTTATTAGGTTTCTAAACACGTTTCTATACGTTCACCTATATTCCTTGATGCATTTTCGAGCGGAGAGGTATCCTATTTTGAACGTACACATTGTAAAATTTTTATATTATATAAGTATTGTTCCGACCTTACGCCAGAAGCCGATAAAAAAACTGTAATTTTTTAGTTTTTTTCCGTTTTTAACATAAACTCGTGAAATCTCATCTTTGTTTCGATGTGTACTTAAATCGTGGAAAAGGATTTATTATTCTATTCAACCAAAAAAAAAATTTTGGTGTGCAAAATAATAATCGTTTTGGTCGGTAAAACAGACAAGCCTTGGATCCCCTTAAAACTAAAATTTGATTTGAGTTATATCTTTCGGAAGAGCTCCCCCGTAGGGGGAGGGGCCGAACGTCCTCCGTCCACGAGCACTATGTCTACACACACATATCAGCAAATTACTTTCTTTAGTGCTGACGAGAAGATTACGATTTTTCCGGCCCCTTGATTTGACAATGGTTTCTAGTAGCACTTTTAACGTTGAACAAAAAATTATATAGGTCTTATAGAGCTTTAATTTTCCAGATATGGAATTTTTAAGATTACAATTTGATAATTATACAGAAAAAAGGCAACCTCACGTATGACCTTGATCTTGACATATGTTGTCAAGGTTATTGTTTTAAATGATCCTGACCTTGGAAAAAGTGATAGTCACGATACGTTCAAGAGTTACAAAGTATTAAAGTTTCCGTTTTGTACAATACGAAATCATGATACAATCCCAATATCATTCGATTGGTACTTCCCTGCCGAAAATGGTCGATTAAAACTGATTAAAACATAATCCGTTTTAATCGGTTCTAATCGGTTTAATCTGCGTCCGGATTAAAAAGTAATCGATTTTAATTCCGAGAGAATTATACTCGGTTTTAACATCGCTTTCGCGGATTATTTCCAATCCAAAATCATTACATTCTAATCTATATTGCTGTCAATCCAAATAAACATGAATAATCGAATGGATATTTTGACTGCTGTAGATCGACACACAAACTTCTATATATACTAAACCGCTAATTCCTGCAAAATACATGGCCCATACATGTACATACAAAAGTATATACACAATACAGCACACACACACATGATTCCTACTTAGATCACGCATGTATAGATATTTACTTCTCATACGTAATACATTCTTTTTGGGGTCAATTTTTATATAGAATTCTATGTCATCACATTAAGCGCGACCCGCAACATGGCGGCCCACGTGCTCGCGTGTCCGCGCGTAGTTCCGGGCGCCGCCGCCAGGCGCCGAAAATCAAACGAGCCAACTTGAAAGTAGAAAGCGGTCAAGCAGAGATATAAGGCGGACCCCCTGCTGAGAAATCATATATTTATTTTTAACAGATGAGTCCGTTTCAATTGCAGAAACGCCTGTTCGATAATTGATTATGACTCATGATAACAGCAAATCCGACTCACACTACATAAAATCGATTTACTTTTCATCTGCAAAATGATGGAATTTTTTATTAAAAGGGATTATTTTTGCCTATGGATTAGACTATAGTAAGTTTCAATTCAATTGCATTAAAACAGGTTTAATTATATCTTATGAAATCGTATAATTTCGGATTGAGGTGGATGTATATCACCCAACATTAACCTGCCTGAAGCGTACTAAATTCGATTTGACTAATTTGATTTGGTTTTAATACCATATTTTCAGTGCAGAAATCCCGATCGATTCGGATTACTTTTTCTTTAATCCGTTTTAATTAACTATTTTTGGCAGGATTTGTTTACATTTTTCTTACAGCCTACATCTTCTTACAATAACCAAATCCAAACCAATTGTTGCATGGATAGGAAAGTATATGCGTGAACACAGTGGGTTCTGCTCCCCCGGGGGACTCCACTTCCAAAAGATATAACCTAACCCAAACTAATTGTTGTGTGGATGGGCTTTGTTTTCGCACTATGAGCAGGGAACGGTGTAGAGTGGACCTCGCTTCGCGTACAAAATTGCAAACCCATGCGAAATCATACAACGACAGACCTCGTTTCGCCCTGTAAGTGGGGAGCGGTATGGGACTTCCCCTGCCGAAAATGTTCGATTAAAACTGATTTAAGAAAAAATAATCCGAATCGATCGGGATTTCTGCACCGAAAATACGGTATTAAAACTGATTGAAAATAGTCAAATCGAATTTAATACGCTTCAGGCGGATTAATGTTGGGTGATATATTGTACATCTACCTCAATCCGAAATTATACAATTTTATAAGTTATAATTAAATCGGTTTTAATGCGATGTGAATCTGTCGGAGGACAACAAAAGTAATTCGGATTGAAAATAATCCGCGACAGCGATATTAAAACCGATTATGATTCGTTCGGAATTAAAATCGATTACTTTTCAATCCAGGCGCGGATTGAGCTGATTAAAACCGATTAAAACCGATTAAAACGGATTATGTTTCAATCGAACATTTTCGGCAGGGTTGCTTCGTATGGAAAGTTGCAAACCCATGTGGAACCATACAACGACAGACTTCGTTTCGCCCTGTAAGCAGAGAGCAGTCTGAGACGGACGTCGCTTCGCGTGGAAAGTTGCAAACCCATATGGAACTATACAACGACAGACCTCGTTTTGCCCTGTAAGGAGGGGGGCGGTATGGGGTGAACCACGCTTTCAAAACCGAAGTATTATTTAAAAATTCATCACAAATTTCAAATAATCGCGGGCTAAGAGCTAGAACGCAGGTAGCAGTGCGTCAGTTTTATACAAAAATAAGTTTTCTATGAAACTGAATATGTGCACAGAATTTAGTTGGTGCTATACCAAGATTGTTAAAAATAATCTCGATTCGAAATTTATAACAACCACTCTTTACCCGCCTGGAGAGACGGAAGCAAGAAAAACATCGACGCACAGTCGCTGAAGGTATCGAACCCGAGTCTTTTGCTTGCCGGGCGATTGCTCTTATCTCTAAGCTATTCAGACCCCACACCACCGATACTTCTTATTCATCTTATAATATCTATTACTAATAACGCTATCTTTCAGATTTAGATGGCAGGTTTACTCTTTAATAAACAATGACTGCCGATTAAATTATAAGAAAAAGTTACTCGGGGTCATGTTCTTGATATGTCAAGGTCAAAGTCATCGGCGAGGTGTCCATTAATATAAATAATTACGTGTGATCGGTTATAACAAAGTGACCGATTGTAATTCTACAGATATGATTTCTATGTTCCGCTCTTCTAGTATGTAGTATTTTTGTCTGTCCAACGAAGGCGCATCATAATTAACACAATTAATTTTATAAACAACGAGCCGATTGTGGGCAGAAGTCTTTATATACTTTAATATACTTATTCATTTTATTAAGACTGCGGTATGAGAGTTTCACATTTAAATATTTAGTTATGTTTTTAAATTGTTCAGATATTAAAGAAATGTAACGTATTATATGATAAGAAACTATCTCAGATTCTTTTCTATGTTTATCGTTGTCAAAATTAGAGTTAATATCGTGAAAACAAGTTTTAAGGCATTCACGTAAGATACCGAAAACAAACTTAAGGGTAATCATTATCCATCAAAATCCGAACGACTAATCCAAAGTTTTTTTGGTGGGACATGGGATGTGACAACCGAATCACTCTGTCAATTAAATCGATGACAGCATCTTTTGACAAAAAGACAGTCTCTTTTGACAAAAAGAATGACTCAACGTGAAATGTAAATATATCAAGCAAAAGAAAAATGATTATTGTTTAGAATCATGGTAACGTCTAAAAAATTAAGTCTATTTTCCTCTCCAATCTCAAATGTGAATTGTAAACGTGGGTGAAATGTGTTAAAAATGTCTAGAGTGTAATTGAGAAGGATAGAGGGGGCCGCCAATACAATGTCATTCACATATCTAACAAAAAATGGGGTTGAATTTCAAGGACTCGAGAGTTTCTAGATCTTCAAGGACTATGTCCGCGATAATAAGAGACAATAAATAACCTATAGGAGTATCGAATGTTTGTTGGTAAATTACAACATTAAAAGTGAAAAAAGTTGAATCTAATATCTGACAGCAGTAATGAATTCAAAGTATAATATATTACAATTAGTAGAGATGTAATTCCATCTAGCAGAGACACTATCAATCGCCATTTCAATAGAAATATTGGTGAATAAGGAAATTATGTCTAAGGAATTGAGAAAAAAGTCATTGTTGATATTTATATCAGAAAGTTTTTTCACCAGTTCAAAACTATTGTTAATGTGATAATGGAAAAGCTTTTAAGCATTATGCGATTATGATACCGGCTCGTTTTGCCATTTTATGTCAACATTATTAAATTAGATATAATTCTAAATTAAATTTAGATCTAAATTAAATTTATTGCTTGTTGGTTTTAATATATAATTTAAAAATTAGCAGCGCTGTTTTTTTAATTAAAATTTTTTAATATTTTTTAATTTGTATTGAACTTATTTTGAAAATCAGGTTTCTGTTAATAAAAATAAAATGCATTTTAATTTTATGAGTATCTGTCTATAACATTTCTATAAATACAAATTTGATTTTATGACAAGTACTATTTTAAATTACAAATCTTCAAACTGAATTGTTTCTAAGTATTTGGCTATTTAACTACTGATTTCATATTTAGGTTTTATTTTTTATTTTTTAGGGTTTTTTTTATTTTTATAGGAAAAAATTTTTTATAAATTATGTTTTAGATATGTATTTAGCGTATTTTTTTACCTTTGTGAGGTTTCATTAATGGGTTTACATATTCCTACTTGCATAGCTACTACATTATCTAATCCTGTCTTTATACATGTTGAATTGCATGCCTTTTAGTATTTGTGCATATCAAATCCAAATATACATTGTCTAACTTTGTAGTTGCATATCATATACCGTATATCAATATATCAACTGTATCAACGAATATATATTAAATTTATACATAAACATTATGGGTGTACTTTTGTAATTGACATACATTAGAAATCCACGTATACTGGAGTATATCATGTATGTCCGTTGTTTTTATATGGCCCTTAACAATGATTGGCACCAATACAGTCAAGGATTGAAGAAGAAAAATTATTATTAATTATTATTATTGTTATTGATTAACACTACCACTCACCTCCCCCCACACGCACTCACGCTCATGCTCACGCCCACGCACACGCCCACGCCCACGCCCATGCTCACGCTCACGCCCATGCCCACGCTCACGTTCACGCCCATGCCCACGCTCACGCTACATATATAAAAGTCTATATCTTTGCATGTTAAATCTGAATTTTCCAGGGTTTGTAGCGCAGAAACGGTTCATAAGATTAAGTTGTATTTATTGAAATATTGTATTTGTTCAGAATGACAATAATTACAACATATTCAAAAATTAGCTAAATCCGCAAAAAGACACTTTCCCGTAAGAATGATGCGGAGTCCTTTGAAAAAATGAGAAGAATTGCTCACATATAATTATATAGAAATTATATATATTTCTTCCAGAAAAAAAATTGTAATTAAAGTAATGATCTCCATGAAAAATTTTTTTTAATGCAGAACCGAAATAATTTTAAATATTATCTTTAGGCCCGTATTCATAATTAGTTCTTATTTCAAAAGCGTCTTAAATAATATTTTAAGATGCTAATATGGTTGGTTTATGATATCTTAAGATTGTACTTAAGATGGTCTTAAATATAAGAACCGACTATGAATACGTGATTTTACTTGATTTGTGACAGCTTCGCCTTCAGTTCCAATCGTAGCCATTTCAGCGTCTTTACTGCGCGGTCTCAGGTATCCCAGAAATGCGATTCGCACGTACATCCAAGTTAGGAAGGAATTAACGACCATCTGGGGAAAGGACGCGATCATCCACTCGGTGAAACTGATTCCCTCGGCCTTGGGAAATGTGCTTTCATAGATTCCCTTGAAAGTCAGATTTGTGCCAGTTCCCACCAACGTTCCTGTTCCGCCAAACGTCGAGCAATAAGCCGCGGCTAACAAGTATGCCTTTGTAATTTTTGTCGGTCTTATCTCTCTACGAAAAAGGATTATCATATAAAATCACATAAAAATATACGCTGTTATGAAAGAGCATAACTTTAAAAATTTGCTATCTTCTCGCAAAAAATTCTATCTATAAAATTAAACTTCACGATTCATTAAAAATAATTAAAACTCATATATATATATATATATATATATATATATATATATATATATATACAGGGTGATTCAAAACAACTTTCTGTCCTTACAATGTCATATACTTGACACTATTCTAAGACGATTTTTCCTTTGCCAAAATTTTTTTCGAGGCTTAGTTTTTAAATTATAAGCCAAAATAGTTAACGAATTACGGGCCGCGTACGCGAGGCAGGCAGGGGTGGCGCAACTCACCGTCCGATGCTGGTGATTACGTGAGGTGCTCGCTGCGATCAACTGTTTGCTACATACGATGGAGTGTATGTGTGAGAGAGAATGTATACGCGTATACACACACATACACATTCTCTCTCTCTCTCTCTCTCTCTCTCTCTCTCTCTCTCTCTCTCTCTCTCTCTCTCTCTCTCTCTCTCTTCTCCCTCTCTGTCTCTTTTATATCCATCGTATGTAGCAAACAGCTGATCGCACACACGCACTCTCTTTCTCTCTTCTTTGTCTTTCTCTTTTATATCCATCGCGTATAGCAAACAGTTGATCGCACACATGCACTCTCTTTCTCTCTCTCTCTCTGTCTTTCTCTTTTATATCCATCGCGTGTAGCAAACAGTTGATCGCACACATGCACTCTGTCTCTGTCTCTCTGTCTCTCTCTCTCTCTCTCTCTCTCTCTCTCTCTCTCTCTCTCTCTCTCTCACACACACACACACACTAATTCTTACCTTTTATGTAGTAATTTGTTGCCCTCATACGACTCAATAAGTAATACTTCCGTATGATAGAACGAGTAACTAGCAAACTTTTTTCACTCATAAATTGTACCACTTATCGAACTTTTACGAATTAATCTACGCACTTTATCGATAAATTGAATTTATTAACGATTATAACGGTTAATCACAATCTACCGATTACTACCGATTAATTATTAAAATATCTCGAAGAAAGAAACGCGTTATTCGATGCGGAAACTGCGCGACGACAACAAGCAAGTTATATCAGTACTAGCGTTGCCGGCTGCCGGCCGTCGAACAACTGAATGTATCACATTACGCGTGATCGACGCGGACGTTATCATGTGTCCCGTGATCGGCTAAAGCCTCCGACATTGTAAATTCGATAGTTTCGAAAACATAAAACTATAAAATATGAAAATATAATGACGTATAATAACATCGTTTTTTTTAATAAATTCAGTTTATCGATAAAGTGCGTGGATTAATACGTAAAAGTTCGATAAGTGGTACAATTTGTGAGCGAAAAAAAGTTTGCTAGTTACTCGTATCACACGGAAATATTACTTATTGAGTCGTATAAGGGCAACGAATCTCTACATACAAGGTAAGAGTCAGTGAGTGAGAAAGAGAGAATGTGTATTTGTGTGTATACGCGTATACGTTCTCTCTCACACATACACCCCATGTAGCAAACAGTTAATTGCAGCGAGCGCCTCACATAATCACCAGTATGGGACGGTGAGTTGCTCCGCTCCTGCCTGCCTTGTGTACGCGGCCCGTAATTCGTTAACTATTTTGGTTTATAATTTAAAAACTCTAAGCTTAACTTTAAGCCTCGGAAAAAATTTTGGCAAAGAAAAAATCGTCTTAGAATAGTGTCAAGTATATGACATTGTAAGGACAGAAGATTGTTTTGAATGTATACATACCATATATATACAATATATATATTATTATTATAAAAATATTTTGCATACAAGATGATTTTTTCTCAAACAAGCGTCACAAATTTATTTCCTCAGTCTTGAAAGAATATTAATTGTTTATTATAATTTAAACTACTTTATTTTGTATAATTTGCAAAATTAAAAAACAACTTTTTGATAAATAGATAAATTTTTAAAGCAATTATGTTAATTGTATAAATTGTGTATTAATATAAATAAAATAAATAAAAAAACTTAAGGGATCTTCCTAGTTTAACTCTGGAAATAAGGCAATTTTTAAGAATTTTTTTAAAGAAAAATATAAAATATATTAATTCAAAACTTTGCACGTTTATTAAATAACATTTCAAGTATATCTGAATTTTT
The DNA here is from genome assembly GCF_030449975.1 of Polyergus mexicanus. Taxonomy (NCBI): domain Eukaryota; kingdom Metazoa; phylum Arthropoda; class Insecta; order Hymenoptera; family Formicidae; genus Polyergus; species Polyergus mexicanus. Next base: position 2,881,356 of record NW_027223345.1, read on the forward strand.
TTTAAACAAAAATGTTTGTTTTGGAGTTATAGTTGTCTAACCAGAGTGTAAAAAAATTGTTATATGTGTTAAACACGATTCCAGCCATTATAGTCATCTATATTTTAAAAAAACCAAGAAGATTCTTAATCTGTACGAGTGTTGCTATCGTATGAATTAGAATTAAATAGATATTTGTAAAATTCGAATTTTGCGACTTATAAAACTAATCAATGTTTTGGTGAAAAATAAAAATTTTTTTTGAGACTGCCATCTTTTTATTTTTAAATATTTTTTATTCTAGTTCACACTCATGCAGATTAAGAATCTTTTTGGTTTTTTAATTTCAATTGATTATAACAGCTGGAATCATTCTCGCCACGAACAACAATTTTTTTTTTGACACCCTGGTTGGACTACTATAACTTTGAAACAAACAAATATTTTTGTTTGAAAAAAATTCAGGATATACTTGAAATGTTATTTAATAAACATGCAATATTTAGAATTAATATGTTTTATACTTTTCTTTACAAAAAATTTTCAAAAATTGACTTATTTTTAGTGTCAAACTAGGAAGACCTCTTAAAAAACATTAATTGTATTAATATAAGTGAAATAATAAAAAACATTTAAAAATATATTTATCCAATTTCAGACGTGAATAATATTTACATAGTAAGATAAACATTATTAATATAAAAAAAAGTTTTTTATAAGAACATATTTTGATATATATCTTGTATACATAATATTTAATGCATATTAATTTATATATATTTTACATAGATTTTACATATATATTACATAGAAAGTATATGTTGCAGTATGAATATATTGGATATTGTAAATAATTTAAATCTTAATTATTAACTGTTTTTTTAATAATAAATTTTTGAATAAAAAATATGATGTTTAGTTATTATTTCATAAGTCAGTTATTATCTAGTTATTATTTCATAAGTCAATTATTATGTTCAATATTAATAATTTCTAATTATGTAGAGAAAGTGTAGTATACTTGAAATATTGCTGATATAATTTGGAATAAGAATAAGAGTAAAAGGCTCATATAACTAAATCAAGAATGTCAATAAAAATGGCAATAGCGAGCCAAGCGCGGTATTAAGGGAGCAGAGATATTTATTATAAAAATATTTATTATAAATACATTAAAAAGTTAAAATAACGGACGGTTCGACCCTTTTTGGGGTCATCTTCAGCGCAAAGAATTAAAAGTAAACGTTAATAAATAAATCTTAGCGGCTAAACGCATAATTACGGGGAACTGATGATAGATCTCTCCCGCCCACAGACCATTCTCCAAGGTAACAGGTAACCATATCGTTGAGAGGGTATAATCTTCGAATTTTTGGATGGAAATTAAAACGAGCATGGTGTACTTTAATTTTAATAATCTGTAAGTAAGTGGAGCGGTGTATGGTGGGTGACAAAGAGAAGATCTATGTTGAAAAGTAGTAATGCTTACAAAACGCACAGGTCGGCACAAAATAATCACTATGAAATTTATACAGAACCGAACTCTCCAACTATCGGAACAGTGAGCTAATTATTGTTTGACAAATGATAGACAAAACGGTACTTGCGAATAATAAAAATATTTGTTATCAGAGATAAACAAATGTCGCAAGACAGTAAAATTAAACAATACATAAAAACGGTTTTGTGAAGTATAATAAAGATAAAGGTTGTCGCAATACAATAAATAAACAAGTAATAAACACAATATAAAACAAAAACGTTGTCAACAGATTAATAATATCTAAACCAGACTACTAAAAAGTATCAATACATTAAAATTAAAATATAAATAATCAACTTAATTAAAAAGAAACATAATAATGTCTGTGGGTAATAAAATAAAAAAGTGTCAAGAGCGATAAAAATAAAAATAAAAGTTGAAACATAATGAATATGAAGATATATAAGATTGTCAAGTATGATAAAAATGAAATAATATCTATTGAAAAATCGGATAGTAAATAAATATGTATACAATAAAAAAAAAATAAAAAAATAATTGTTTCTTTTTAATTAAATTGATTATTTATAATTTGGTTTTAATGTATTGATATTTTTTGGGAAAGTCTATTATTTAGATATTATTAACCTGTTGACAATGTTTTTGTTTTATATTGTGTTTATTATTTGTTTATTTACTGTATTGCGACAACCTTTATCTTTATTATACTTCACAAAACCGTTTTTATGTATTGTTTAATTTTATTGTCTTGCGACATTTGTTTATCTCTGATAACAAATATTTTTATTATTCGCAAGTACCGTTTTGTCTATTGATTGTCAAACAATAATTAGCTCACTGTTGCGATAGTTGGAGAGTTCGGTTCTGTATAAATTTCATAGTGATTATTTTGTGCCGACCTGTGCGTTTTGTAAGCATTACTACTTTTCAACATAGATCTTTTCTTTGTTCACCCACCATACACCGCTCCACTTACTTACGGATTATTAAAATTAAAGTACACCATGTTCGTTTTAATTTCCATCCAAAAATTCGAAGATTACACCCTCTTAACGACATATTTACCTTAGAGAACGGTCTGTGGACGGGAGAGATCTACGCGATATACCATCAGTTCTCCGTAATTATGCATTTAGCCGCTTACGATTTTATTTATTTATTAACGTTTAATTTTAATTCTTTTTGCGCTGAAGATGACCCCAAAAAGGGTCGAAACGTTCGTTATTTTAATTTATTTTAACAAATTTAAGAAATTAGACTCTCGTGTGACATCACAAATTTCAAATAAACGCGGGCTAGTAAGAACTAAAATGCGGATGGTAATGCGACAGTTTCATAGAAAAATAAGTTTTCTATGAAACTGAATATGTGCACAAGACATGAAATTTACTTGGTGCTATACCAAGATTTTTAAAAACAATCTTAATTCGAGATTTATAATAACCTCTCTTTACCACCCTGGAGAGACGAAGGCGAGAAAAATATCGGGGCGAAATTGCTGAATCGGGAATCGAACCCGAGTCTTTCGCTTGCCGGGCGACTATTCTTATTTCTGAGCTATTCAGACCCCATACTACCGATATTTCTCATTCGCCTTATAATATCTGTTACTAATAACGCCATCTTTCAGCCGGCATAAACTAACAAATTTGAGAAATTAGGCTCTCGTGTGACATCATAAATTTCAAATAATCGCTGGCTAATAAGAGCCATTTTCCGATTCAGCAACTTCGCACTGATATTTTTCTCGCCTTCGTCTCTCCAGGGGGGAGGGGGGGGGATAAAGAGAGGTTATTATAAATCTCGAATTAATATCATTTAAAAAAAAAAATTTGTATAGCACCAAGTAAATTTCATGCTTATTTTTCTATTATCCGCGTTCTGGCTCTTATTAGCCCGCGATTATTTGAAATTTATGATGTCACATGAGAGCCGAATTTCTTAAATTTGTTAGTTTACGCCGGCTGGAAAATGGCGTTATTAGTACTAGATATTATAAGGCGAATGAGGAGTATCGGTGGTATGGGGTCTGAATAGCTCAGAGGTAAAAGCAATCGCCCGGCAAGCGAAAGACTTGGGTTCTTTTCCGCATTCAGCGACTTCGCCCCGATATTTTTCTCGCCTTCGTCTCTCCAGGGAGGTAAAGAAGAATTATTATAAATCGCGAATTAAGATTATTTAAAAAACAAATGTTGATATAGCACCAAGTAAATTTTGTGCACATATTCAGTTTCATAGAAAACTTATTTTTCTATGAAACTGATGCACTACCATCCGCGTTCTGGCTCTTATTAGCCCGCGATTATTTGAAATTTATTTTTATTTTTTAATGTAATTTTTATAATAAATATCTCTTAATACTGCGCTTGGCTCGCTATTGCCATTTTTATTGACGTTCATAATTTGGAATATCACGAAAAATTGATGATTTTATAATGCTATTTATCAGCAGATATTGGAATTAGTACAACAAAAAATTCGTACAACAAAATGTCTAAAAATATCGTCGAAAACGCTAATGTTTTACTGGCTATGGCGAGCAAGTTTGTGAAAGTTTAAAAATCAAAACTTTTTTGATAAGTATTAAATCTTTTATTATTGTTTTAATACTAAGTAATTTTTATAATGTTTAGCGTTAATTAATTCGTGTATAGATTAATTTTGAGAATTGTCTATAATTTTTGTGATTTATTAATGTATTTCTTTTTCTATTTGGATTTTTGACGTAAAATTGCGTATGTTTCTAATTTGGAATACCTAACGTAATGTTAATATAAAGCATATAATGTATTTAATATACGTTCTAAGTATTCATTACCACATGGAACTTCTTTGTCGAATAATCAAGATACAGTGTTTCTTTTGCGAAAGACACTTTAGTGATGACATTCGAAATGAATTATGGTATGGATGATGTGCCTCACGTATTGTTATTGGGTGCAAAGTGAATTTGCTAGTTTTATAAATAAAAAAACATGATTATAATTTGGAATACATTATTCTAAATTACTTCAGAAATTATAGACCTCCTGAATTTTAATCATTTAGATATTTGTTTATGTTTTTGATTCGGATTTCCTAAAGAGTAAGAAATCTGTTAAGTTTTTGTTTCTTTATGATAAATGATTTATCTATTAAAAGAGTGTTCTATATTCCACTAAATAGCACAAATAGAACTTCAGGACTTATATAAAACTGAGATATCCCAAATATACTTTTTCTATAATTTTAAATTCAGATGCAATGTATATTTAATTTTAATAATTTATATTTAGTTTTCATGAATTATATATTATTTTGATAATTAATTTATATAAATAATTTATATATTATTTTGATAATTAATTTATATAAATAATTCATATATTATTTTGATAATTAATTTATATAAATAATTCATATATTATTTTGATAATTAATTTATATAAATAATTTTATTATTATTTATGTAAATTAATTATTGCTTGACTTACGGTGGAATGTCTGGTCTTTCTGGATCAACTATTTGTGACTTGAACACTGCACCCACTCCAGCCTATAGAGAGAAACATAATAAAATGTAGTGATAAAAATGGAAAATAAAAGTTTCATTACATTTATTGTATATATAATGTTTGAGCAAGAGTGAGGGGGGGGAGAAGGGGGAGGGAGAAAGAGGGACAGGGAGACGAAAAGGGAGAGGGGGAGAGGGAGAGAGGGAGAGAGAGAGAGGGGGGAGGAAAGGGGAGAGAGAAAGGGGGGAGGGAGAAAGAGGGAGAGAGGAGAGACAGAGAGAGAGGGAGGGAGCGGGAGGGAGAGGGGAGGGAGAGGGGAGGGAGAGGAAGAGATTGTATATGTATTACATATTGTACATGTATATATGTATAATTAATGATATAATTATTAATCTTTATTAGTTATTATGTTATTATTATCATCATTAATTATTTTTATCATAAATATATTTGCATATATATGTAACATATTTAATATTGACACCTGTTCTAATTCCCGTAAAACGGCGAATATGATGGGCACCATCATGGCAGTGGCCGCGGTATTCGACACCCACATGGATATGAAGGTCGTTACCACGCAGAGACCACCGAGCAGTCTCGCGTGGCTACAGCCAACTGTCTTCATGACCCCGAGGGCGATCCTCAGATGCAGATTGCTGTGCTCAATAGCAATGGCGAGAATCAGACCGCCGATGAATACCATTATAGTGTCATTCATGTAACAGGTGCACGTATCCGCCGTACTGAGTATACCTAAAGCCGGGAACATCACCACCGGGATTAACGATGTCACCGCCATCGGGAAGCAATCGGTCACCCAGTAGCCACCCATCAGCAACACCACATATGCACATCTCACTTCCTGCAAAAGTCACGTGATTGTTGTAATTTGATTTTATATATAATAAATATATATAATAAAAGCCTATATATAATAAAAGCAAAGTTTGAGATTTAAATTCGCAAAAAAGAATAAAATTTACGGAATTTAATTATCTCTTGATTAATTCTGAAGAAAAAATTAGAACTAAAAATTAAAGAGATTAATAGAAAATAGAATACCGAGCAGTCGTAGATCAAAAGGAAAGGTAAAAGGAAGAGCGCCCAGAAAAGTGCAAAGAGGATCTTCCAGTAGATCTTGAGGAAGCGTCTCGTGTCTCTCAAGCAGCTGAGTAGTTTTCTCAAATAGTCGACAAATTCTTCTCTTCTTTCGACTCTAATTGCAAAGTTTATTATGTTTCTTTATTACATAGATCCATATCGTAAGTTTAGTTCACTAAGTTTCACTAAGTTTGAGTTTTTTGGAGCTTCTTAACAAAACTCCTCGCAAAATTTAATCATTTTACAATCCTCTTGTAATGTAAGTGTTGCTTAATGAAATATTCTGAGAAACTGATATTAAATCCGTCGAACTGACCTTTCCATTGGCTCTTCGCCTTCATCGTCTCTTTTTTCGGCCATGTTATTTAACAATTAGGTGCGTTTCAAATCCAGCATCCTGTCAAAATGCATCAACATTAATCTGAATACTGATTATAATCCATAGACGTATCGTGATCTCGAGGTATTTTTCGCTCGAATTTGTTTTTAATTGACAATTAATATTACAATAGATTTCAAATTATCAACGCGTATGACAGTTAATAAAATTGTATTTAATTATGTTTAATTATATTATTTGTTGCATAAATTTCAGCTTGGGATGTGAAATCTTTTCTATCTGGCAAAATAATAATAACCTATAATTTATTATTTAATCGGTCATTATTTATTATTGATTTTAATCAAGCCATATTTCTTGAGATTTTTGAGTATATATCTATGTTGTGTTCTTAAATATACACATATATAGTATAAAACAAATTTATAATATTCAAAAAAAAGTAATTTACGAATAATTTTTAAAATTTCGTAAAAACGAATATGATCTCTTGGGCTGTAAGGCACTTGGTTTGTATGTAAAGCCGATCCTGATGCTAGACGGAACGGTACACGCTGAAATTGTTCGCGTGACAAAGAATCCACCATGTATGGATGAGACGATAAATCAAGGGCGCGTTCCACTTAACGACTGCAACGCTTGCGAACGTCATTTGTCTTTGTTTAACTTTCGGTGAACAACAAGGATGAAATGATATCGTGAGCGTTGCGGTCGTTAAATGGAAGGCGCCCCAAGAATGCTGAAAGACCAGACTAAAGCCCGTTTCCCACGATACGATTTTTCGTGTTCGGTAGCATGTGTGATTTGCTGCGTGTTGCCCTCATAGACATATAGACTGAACGTTGTGATAGACAAACGAGTGTTCGCTTTAGAGAGAGAGGTACTATATGGGAGGCCTATTTTGTCTCTTTTCCTAGCATCTCATTGGTGATTTTGTCTCCCTCCATATAGAAAATCACCAATGAGATGCTAGGAAAAGAAACAAACATAGGCTTTCCATATAGTAAAAAAAAAAAAAAAAAAAAAAAACATTTTAAATATTTCTGAGATATTTCTAAGACATTTTAGATTACAAATGGACAGCTGCGGGCCCAACATGGCGATCATGGAAAGCATGGAGGGGATAACGTCGCCTGTTTGATTATACAGGGTATCCTAGACCACCCGTACACCCCTTTTCTTTCAAAAACTAAGCATTTTAGAGAAAAATGTTTTGAACAAAAATTGTATGGTTTTGAGGGGAATATAAGATGGTTTCATTGGTTTGATCTTAGATGACATCATTAAGGTTAAGTCAAGGACACCTTTAATTTCTTAAATTGAACCCCCTATTTTTGATTGCATATTCTTATAGCTTATGTCAAGAGTTTTCCAAAACATTATAATAAAGTATTTTTTCATTAAGTACTTTTTGAGTTATTTTATATTTTAATTTGACATATTTTGATATAAACAATAAAATATTTCGTAAAATATTCAGTTTTCGATAATTTTACCGTAATAATTTTATGTACAGAATAATGAAACAAATCAATTAGTGCAAAAAAAAAACAAATAATTGTTTTAAAAAATATATTGTAAATAATTTTCTTAAAAACAATTATTTTTGTATACGAATTAATTTGTCTCATTATTTTGTACATAAAAATATTACAGTAAGATTATCGAAAACTAAATATTTTACGAGATATTTAATTTTTTATATCAAAATATGTCAGATTAAAATATAAAATAACTGAAAAAGTACTTAATAAAACATACTTTATTATAGTGTTTTGGAAAGCTCTCGAGGTAAGCTACAAGAATGTGCAATAAAAAATAGGGTTGTTCCATTTAAGAAATTAAAGGTGTCCTTTACTTGACCTTAACGATACCATCCAAAGTCAAACCATCTTATGTTCCCTCAAAACTATACAATTTTTGTTGAAAACATTTTTCTCTAAAATGGTTAGTTTTTGAAAGAAAACGGGTGTACGAGTGGTGTAGGACCTAACCGTGACTCTAATAATAATAACCAAAAAACAAAATCATATCAACTTTATCACATAATCTAGTCGCTAGTTCTCATTGGCTGTTTATAATGCCTAGCAACAAAATACGCAGAGAAAATAGCACTCGTTCTATCAACGAAAACCATCAACGCTACTCGCAGCAACTTTTCTCGTTGCGTAGCCTGCACGCGGTGGCCGGCTTTTCGCAAGTAAACTTGCACGAAAAATATATAGTATCGTGGGAAACTAGCTTGAGTAATGCAATATCATTCAAGAGATCTAATTTTAAAATCTTGTCTCCATATTTTCTAATTTTATTCTATACATAAAATGAAGCCAAGAAGCAGCTAATAGAACTATAATCATTAGTAATGATTAGGCAATCATTTGAACTCTATGAACGCGAGTAATTGAAATATTCTGGATGAGATACGTATTGCAGACATCTTCACATAATGAGTCTTGGGCTTGGATTATTTTCACCGAAAACCATTTCCTATAAGAAGTGTGCGGACTCCTTTGTAGAACGAAACTAAACAATAACCCTGAAACTGACAGTAACCCAATAACGAGTAAATGTAAACAAAAGAAATATAAACACACATATAGGATATAACGAAATTATGATACAAATAAGTACAAGAATTATGATATTTCAAAATTGCATATCTCAGAAACCAAAAGAGACTCGCAAAATTCAAAGCGTTTATTATCTAGGAATGTTCTATCTACAATACATATATTAAAAGAAAAATGATTTGTGTTGTGTAAATTTTTGTAAACTTTTACCAGCATTTCTGTTCTCTAAAGGCCAATTCAATTTGAGGTTGAAAATCGTAGTAAATTTTTTGTGTATTTAAAATTTTGTGTATACATATCTAAATCATTTTTTCTCTTAAGGAAGAGATCAAGTGCGTGACGAAGTTATTTCAAAAATTTTGAAAAATAATTTCTTTTTTATAACATTGTCAGCAATTATTTAATGATATCACTATTATAATTATGACATAAAACTTTTTTTCTCGATAATATCATTAACATAAATCTTTTTTATAAAAGTTATAATATATAATACATTTGGTATTAATTCCACGTAGAGCTAATTAATGGATAATTAATTAATTAATAATTTAGTTGCCAGAATTGCGTGTCATTTGACGGTATGACTTTCATTTTACTTGTGATTAATCAATTCTATTCTAGTAACATAAAAATAATTTGATAAAATAACAGATAAGTATACTTTTTAGTCAGTTATCGTTATGTATAAGTGAGGATTATTAGCTAAACGAACAGCGGAAACTTATAGCTTTTGAGCGATATCATGGCTGTTTTGCCCAATCCGGAAATTCTCCGATGCCGTAGACAAATGCTCCCCAAATGGGGAACAGGATAACTTGCACTATCAGACTGTACATTGCTGGGAAGCATCCCGCCGCTATTAGCATCCGAGTTTGCAAGTGGCCCGCGACGGTTATGATTGCATTTGGTGGTGTGGCGGCCGGCATTCTGAACGCATACGAGCACATCAGAGTCACCGGCATCATCAGATATAATGGATGTATCTTCATCGCCACGCACTTCGAGTGTAAATATAAAATATTACTTATATGAAAAATTATTTGCGTTAACAAATATTAGGATGAATCAAAAAGTAAGACTCCTTATTTTATTACGACTTTTATTTACCACTTATGGATAAAGTAGACTTATAATTATGAATTATGTTAATGAGCTAATGACTATTTTTCAATACGAGCTAATGACTACTTTTCAATATAGTCTTCGAAAAGATTGATGTATTTAGATGTACAGAGTAAGGTCTTATCACGAGTAAGGGCATTATCATGAGGAAAATTCATAAAAAAGGCCTGGACTTTTCTAGAGAGAAAAAAACCCAAGCCTCTTTCTTCGAATTATTCTTGATGATGGAGCAGTATAAAATCCTTAAACATGGTTTAAACATCAAGAGCCGGATTTTTACCGAGGAAATTTTCAAACTCGTGCCAAAAACTATATTAAAAAGTGGTTATTAACTTTTATTTTAACGCGATAAATTCATATTGTCTATTAATTGTAAATAAAAATTGCAATAAAACAGAGAACTTTACTTTTGGATTTATCCTAGTATTTGCGTGAACTTTTACCATGTGAGCGACGACGGGCAGAAGTATATTAGCCGTACCGACATTTGAAGTGAATTCAGTTATAGTACCGACAAACAAAAGAACAACGCCCAGCATCAGTACAGGAGGTAATTCCTTCAGGGGTACTAGAGCCAGCCCTACTTTCATAGCGAGTCCGGAGATGCTGCTGCCCTTCGAGATGGCAAAGCCGCTGCCCAATAGAAACACCAGCTGCCACGGCATTTTTCTATGGATCACCTGCCACGTGATCAGGCCTTCGGACGGTCTTGTCGGTCGTCTGAAAACTACACAGTCATTCAAAATTTCACTATCATCAACGCGAGACATGTCCGAAGCTAAGCGGGAAAGCGAGTCGAGTAACAAGCTACTCTTACCTTTTGAGGAAGAGTCTTAATAAGTAACTTGCTACTCGAATCGCGAGTCCATACTGGCTTCAGTAATTGCGGCTTTTAGAGGCCCTTACGGTCCTTCCTCCAAAAGTGCACAAAGATAGGTTCCTTCGGGATGAAGAACATCAGCAAGCATACGAAGATTACGGGCGTCGAATCTGCCAAGTTTCTACGATAGATCCTCGTGTAATTATAATATAATTATATTTATATAATATACTTAATAATTAAGTTAAGTTAAAATTAGTAAGTCTTTCAAGTGAAAATTACAACTTTAAAAATTCGCGGGCAATTAAAAACCAGACGTGAATGGTAGTGCGTCAGTTTCATAGAAAATATTTTTCTATGAAACTGATTACTGTGCACAAAATTTTCTTGGTCCTAGAATAGGGCAATGAATATTCAAAATCTCAATTCAAAATTTATAATAATTTCTCTTTACTCTCCTGAAGAAACAAAAGCGAGAAAAATATCGAGGCTGCAGTCACTGAATCGGAAATCAAACCCGAGTCTTTCGCTTGCGGGCGATTGCTCTTATTATTGTGTGATTGTGAATTATTCAGACTCCACACTCACGATACTTCTCATTTGCCTATAAATAAATATCTATTAAAATTAACGCCATTTTTCAACCGGCGTAAACTAATAAATTAAGTTAAAATTAATAAGGCTCTTAAGTGAAAATAACAACTTTAAAAAATCGCGGGCGATTAATAGAAAAGGCAATTAATTTGCATGCTCTGTACACAGTAATCAGTATCATTGAAAAATATTTTCTATGAAACTGACGTACAACCATCCGTATCTTTTAATAACTCGCTAAATTTAAATTCGTGTTTGGGGGTGAGAGTACAGAAGGAGGGGCAGAGCTCCTCTCTGTTCATGCGTTTCTTACGATCATTATATAATTTACATAAATTTCCAATTTTCCAGGCAAAGCAATATGTACCTCACTACTTCCTTTAAATGCTTTAAATGCGAAACAAGATTTATTATTGCACGGTTTCACATAGGTTTTCAATTTTTCACACGAAGCAAGGTCTACTCCATATCACCCGAAATGCCTACTCATACCCCGCTTATATATATATATATATTGTTTTCTTCAGACATATCGGCAAATTACATTTTTTAGCACTGATTTTAACTGGTATGTTCTTCCATTTTTTTGTTAATAACTTTTTAATAAACAATGGACGATGGCTTTCGAATGTTGATCAGGAACATAACCTTGAGAACATATTGTATATACCAAAGTCAACATTATTTTGAGGTTGACATATCTTTTAAGTTCATTAAGTACTATCAATGATTCAAAAGTACTCCTTTTTATTAAAAGAAGGAAATTTTAAATTATAGTGTGAAAAGGATACTTAAGATCACTTAAAGTCATAATATATCCCCCTATTTGTCCTACAATTTTAATGATGGGTATTTTCCCATATTTTTAACCGTTTATGAGAAAAATGTGGTGAACTTTTTATCAGCCTCACCCTGTATATAATTTATATAATTTTTTATAAAAGATATTTATATAAATTATTATAAAATTACATATACAGTATGTCTCACAACCTTCGTACAATATTTTAATGTATATTAAAAATAAAATAGTCAACAATTCTAATACAAAAATTTTGAGGCTGCAATAATTTTTGAATTATAACCGTTCAAAGTTTCCCAATGATATCACATAGAACTCCGCATTCAAACTCATAACTACATATATACACGTACCGATCTGTCATTGATTATCTGTCATCTGTTATTGATTTTTACTGCACAGTTGATTTTATTGTTTCTTATATGTGTGAATACTATGTACAGTGGTCAGCTAATATTAACGAGCTATAAGTGTTGAATGTAAAACATTTAATTCTTTCTTAAATAACATATTAAATGCTTGATTAATTATTATGTTTAAATAGAAATATAAATCTAATATGGTAAAAGTGCATAATAACGGACCCAGCCTTAATGACTTTGACCTTGACATATGTTGTCAAGGTCACTATCTTGAGTATCCTTCAAAAAGTTTTAAGCTTGTTGTATTAAAAAGTTATTATCAAAAAGTTTACTATACACTATCCAAAGAGAGAATGATCTCGGTATACACATAAGCGGTCAAAGTGGGGAGAACATGGCGAGATATTCAATACCGTATTTGTAGATTTCTGTGGGTGGAGACCTGCGCGAAACGGACGAGTTTTTGTCGGGACCGAGGTCATTCTCTCTTTGGACGGAGTATAAATAAAACGTAATTTGGTAAATGTTTATCTTTACATGCCCTATCCTAAATGACTTTCGGTTGACCTTGACGTTGACCTTGACCTTACAGGAGGTCAAGGTCAATGACCTTTTCCATCGCCCGTTAATAAAAAAAAGTTCTGACTATTTAAACAAGGTTTATAATTATACGATTTCACATGAATTTTCAACTTTCTGCGCAAAGTCCAGTTTTAAATTAGAAATAGGTTTGGATTAGGTTACATTTTCCGGAAGTGGAGCCCTCTCCCATAGGGAGAGGGAGGAGGTAGAATTCACTATGTCCACGCATATATATTACAAAGCGAAGCGAGGTCCACCCCACAATTGTTGTGTGGATGGGAAAGTGAATGCGTAAACGCAGTGGTACCGTCCCTCTACGGGGAAGCTCCACTTCCGGAAAATATAACCTAACCCAAATCTATTTCTGATTTAAAATTATTTAATTTAGGTCTGGTTATATCTTCCGGAAGTGGAGATCCCCCATAGGGGGAACGGAACCTACTGTGTCCACGCATACACTTTCCCATCCACGCAACAACTGTGAGATGAACCTCGCTTCGCGTTGTAAAGTATATGGACACAGTGGGTTCCCCCCCCCCCCCTACGGGAGGGCTCCATTTCTGAAAGATATAACCTAACCCAAACCTATCTCTGATTTAAAATTAAAATTTGGTTTGGGTCTACTTTACAAGACGAAGAACGATTAAACTAGATTGATCAAAGTATGTACATCATCATTGCTTTTTGCATTTAATACTTGTTCTTATCATATAATTAGATTGTTAATAACTTTTTAATAAAAAACGAGTTGAAACCTTTTGGAGATTATTCAGGGTCATAACTTTGACAATATACATATATCAAGGCCAAGGTTATTGGAGCTGCGTCCGTTTTTATGCACTTTTACCTCGATTGATTTGTTACCTATCTTGTAAAAGTCAATACAGGATGACACATCGTATGTAAGTACAGTTACGAGCCAGAGAGCGCGGTTTCTATGTGTTAACACGTAATATTATTGGTAAACTTTGATCACTTATAACTGAGAAACTGCTGTAGCCTCAATATTATTAGTATTTTTGACTCCATTTCACCTCTAGGATATGCTATTAAAATATTGTACGGAAGTGAGATATTCTGCATAAATTATTAAATGTATGTATGTATATACATATATACATGTAATATAATTATAATATATTTCAATCTTTTATATTCAATTTGTTTGTTATAATGAATCATAGATCAAACAATTTGTATCTTTTCCTTGAAAATTCTCATTTTATAACAGTAGGGAAGTTGAAACTTACACATCTGTCAGAACTTCCGACCATCCGCGGACGAATCCAGGAGCTCTGAACACCCACAAGAATATACATCCCAGAAAGAGTGTTGCGACAGAGATCTCATGAAACGTTATGGATCCTAAATTCTTAAGATTCTGACTTATTACCTATAACAATATATTTCTTTACCGGTTTGCGGATAATGTAAACTTTTAAATAAGAGCAAATCTGTCTAACAACAAGATTAATTATATATTCTATCTCTTTTGCGTTATGTAAAAATATTAAATTTTTAATCTTGAATTAAACCAAATTTCGCTATTAATTATAAATAGTCTTTCAGTGTTTATCGAATAACTCATATTATTTATCTAATTGTATTATTCAATCTTGTTATTCAAATATATAGATAAATTCTTTGAAAGAGAGAAATTCTTCACAAATAGTTAATATTTGTAATTATTTCGCTACTTGTTCTATTAATCAAATAAGAAGATTAAAAAAAAACTTTTCTCGTCGTACCTGATTCGCAATCGCTTCGCCTTCCGCGCCGATTCTAGCCATTTCGGCATCCTTGCTGCGAGGTCTCAGATACCCCAGAAAAGCGATTCGTAAATACAACCACAGTAGAAACGAGTTTGTGGCCATTTGCGGAATCGAGGCAGCCATCCAAGCACCGAAAGTAATGGGGTCGGCATTGGGAAAGTTGTATTCGTAGATACCCTTGAAGGCGAGATTTGTCGGGGTACCGACGAGCGCTCCGGTACCTCCGAATGACGAAGCGTACGCCGCCGCAAACAGATAAGCTTTTGTCACTTTTGTCGGTTTTATATCTCTGAAAAAATAAATTCTTTTACCATAGTATCGGAAGCGTACTAAGAATTTAATTTAATGTCATAAATTAAATTATCATAAATATATAAATATATGTATGTATATATATATATATATATATATATATGTATATAACTCTCTATTATGTATTTTATTATATACTCTATTATTAACCCTATATATATATATGAATGCAGATTTTTATAGCAATGCTTAAAACCTTTCCAACGATCTGTAACAATAGTACTTTTTCTTGAAAATTACGAGTGTTTCGAGAGTAAGTGTCCCATTTTAAATGATGCACTTTAGTATCTTTTTATAAAAGCGTTTTAGTTGGCAATTAAGGGAGAGAAATAATGGAGACTAAAATATTTTCTGGATGTCAAGTGAAAATCATCGTGATTTTTTTTGGAAAGGACCATACAAATTCATTTGTATTAACTTGTAGACAATGTCAAGATTTTTCCAGTGACCTGTATTAATGCTATTTTATTTAACATTTTTGCTAAGTTTTGAATTTTTTACACTTATTTTATTTGTTATTTATTCACTCGTGTATTATCTACGTATTTGTTCATCTATCGATTGTCAGTTCGTTTGTTACTTCTTAGTTTATTCAGTTGTTTTCACCGTTATGGGTTATCTGGTATCTGATTAGTATGCCTGATTACAACGCGAATGAGATTGTCGACATACTTCTAGTGCTTGATGAGTGCAAAAGAAACTATCGCAGAGATGCAAAGTTTCCAAAGTGCGTTATTTAAAATGGGGGGGGGGGGAGGAGACACTTATTCAAAACATATATAATTTTCAAAGAAAAGTACTATTGTTATAGGTTGGAAAGGTCTTGAGCATCTCTATTTAATTCAAAGTCAAGTCCATTTTTATGTGTCTCCTTCAAACCATGCAACTTTTGTTTGAAAAATTTTTGTCTATAACGAGTCACAGAAAAGATATCAAAATGCATAATTTAAAATGGGACATCTGGTATATAAATAGTTAAGTATACAGATGTATCATATAAAGTATTACAAAGTATTTTTCTTCAAAACTTGATATTGTACAAAAAAAATATTTTACACAAAATTTATATGATTTATAAAAGATTTGAGGAAGAAAAAGATGATAATCTTGAATTTTAACCAAAGTCATTTTTAAGGTCATATGAAGAACAATTAATTTTTTTAAATATAAAACTACTTTAATTTTTTTTTATAAATCGATTCTTCGGCAATATTCGGCGTAAAAATTTATAAGGTTAAGTATGAATAGCCAAAAATTGAATAATTTACAAGATTAAACACTTTCATTTGACATAATTTTACACATGCTATAAAATATTTCGTAAACTATTCAATTTGTGGCTATTCTACCTTTATAATTTTTTTAATGTTCCAAAGAATTGATTTTTATGTAAAAAATTGAGATGCTTTCATTTTAAAAAAACTATGTTGATCTTTACATGACCTAGAGAAATTATTTTAAAATCAAAATTCAAGATTATCAACTTTTTATCTTTTAAAACCTTATACATTTTGTCTAAACCATTTTTTTTACACTTTCATTTGACATAATTTTACACATACTATAAAATATCTCGTAAACTATTCAATTTGTGGCTATTCTACCTTTATAATTTTTTAAATGTTGCAAAGAATTGATTTTTAACTTTCGGAGACAACACTTTGTAGCATTTTATGTGAAACACCCTATACAGGGTGTATCATTTTAAGTGATGCAGCTGAATATCTCTTAAAGTAAAAGAGATTGGAAAAAATGTTTCAGACAATAGTTTTATGGTTCCAAGGGGGCCACTTGCTAAAAATATGGACTTGATCTTGAATGACCTTTTCAAGGTGAGGTCAATATCATCGATGTTTTTTTAAATAAAACCCCATATTTTTATTGCATATTCTTGTAGCTTATTTTGAGAGCTTTTCAAAACACTATAATAAAGTATTTTTTCATTAAGCACATATTTTATATTTTAATCTGACATATTTTGATATAAAAAATAAAATATCTCGTAAAATATTTAGTTTTCGATAATGTTACCGTTCTTTTATGTACAGAATAAGCAGAAAAATCAATTAGTATAAAAAAATATTGTTTTTAAGAAAAATATAATTATTTACAATGTATTTTTTTAAACAATTATTTGTTTTTTTTTACACTAATTTATTTGTCTCATTATTCTGTACATAAAAGTATTACGGGAAGATAATCGAAAACTAAATATGTTAGGAGATATTTTATTTTTTATATTAAATTAAAATATAAAATAACTCAAAAAGTACTTAATGAAAAAATACTTTATTATAGTGTTTCAAAAAACTCTTGAGATAAGCTACAAGAATATGCAGTAAAAAATGGGGGTTCCGATTAAGAAAACATCGATGACATTGACCTTACCTTGAAAAGGTCACTCAAGGTCAAGTCCATATTTTTATCATGTGGCCCCCTCGAAATCATGCAACTTTTGTCTGAAACATTTTTTCCAATCTTTTGCTTCAAGAGATATTCAGCTGTATCACTTAAAATGATACGTCCTGTATATATACAGAGTAGTCCGTAACTCGTGATACAACCGGCAAAAGGCTGATTCTTCGTGAAAAAATAAGTCGAAATTGCAGAATGAAATTTTTTCATACAGGGCTTCGTTTTTGAGAAAATCGACTTTAAATATTAGTTAAATAGGCATGCACTTGACTAAAACGTGTTAAGCGGATCTCGATACAGACTACTATTGATTCTTCTGTTTATAATATCCAGCACTTTAACATAGGATATGTAAATTAAAATGATACAATATTTTCTTTTAAAAATTTTCTTTTATTACAGTTTAAGAATTTTTGGAAATGTTGCCCATTCAGTTGCATACAAAGTTGGGTTCTTCTCACTAGATTATCTTGAAGCTTTTTCAGTATGTTTTGAGTTTTTAACGTTTCGAACGCCAGTACAATCCTTTTCTTTAATTGTACAAGATTGATGATGTCTTCGGAATATATGAATGCTTTGATATGACCTCATAAGTAAAAGCCTAAAGATGTAAATAATAGTAAAAAAGTAAATAATGGTCTGTATCAAGATCCGCTCAATAGCATCTTAGTCAAGTATATGCGTACTCAACTAATATATTTAAAGTCAATTTTATCAAAAACGAAGCCCCATATAAAAAATTTCATTCTGCAATTTCAATTTACTTTGTTCATGATGAATCAGTATTTTGCCGGTTGTACTACGAATTATGTATTCACCTATATATATATGATGTAAATATAAAATATTTCCTATATAAAAATATATAAAATTTGTAATATTTAATACTTACGGTTCAGCATCTGGATCTTGCGGATCCTCCTTTATATCGAACACTTTTCCGAGTCCTTGCTGTATATACGCAATATAATTCCAGATTTTAATCAAATATGAAAATATAATATAATTAAATAACAAGCTGTAATAACTTTAATTAACATTATAAGTGGAATACAAAATAATTATATAAACAACTGACAACGAGAAACGAGAAAATATGTGATTATTAGAATTGTAATGACTAAAAGAAAGGCATAAAACATGTAAGAATCAAAGATGTATAAAAACTAGATTAAATAGTTTAAAAAGGTTCCGAGTAATTAATAAACTTAAATATAGAATGGCAACCAGCGCCGTAAGTCTGGCACAGATAAATTAAAATACAATTACTTGATGACCACATAGTAGGTGTTTATTGATTTATGGTTTCTTAAAAATAAAAATTAAAAACTAAACACGAATAATTAAAAATTTTAAGCGGAAGTTTCGGCCCTTCTTTTGACCATCCTCAGCGCTTGGACTAATAATAGAATTAAAAATAAAAATAAAATAACCGGAAACGCAGACCGGATCGCAAGTGCATAGTCAATTAGACGCAAAATGTCAGAAAACCGTACGGCAAGGATCTGTTATGTCGTCATGGTAAAAGCATCGTTGTTGTTGATAGGATGAACTCCTCGATTATTGGGTCGGAAGTTAACAAATCCAGTCACTATGTAAGCTTGATGGCACGTTACATTTTCAATGATGCCTGCAAGTAATTGGAGCAGTTTTGATGGATGATAATACGAGAACGTGTAGATGAACGATCTTTAAAGCAACTTACACGTGAGACAACGTTTAGAGCATATTGCACTAGATGATTAACAGATTACATAACTAAACTTGATATGTTGGCTTTCGTTAGCACAATTTTATAATTAGTTAAACTCATCAGATGAAGCAAAACAAATTGTTGTAAAAAAAACGACGTATCGCAAACAATTTTTTTTATTATCATCCATCAAAACCGCTCCTATTACTTGTAGGCATCATTGAAAATGTAACATTAAGTTTGCATAATGACTGGATTTGTTAACTTCCGACCGAATAATCGAGGAGTTCATCCTATCAACAGCAACGATGCTTGCTACCATGACGAAGTGACAGATCCTTGCCGTATGGTTTTCTGACATTTTGTGTCTAATTGACTATGCATTTACGATCCGGTCTGCGTTTCCGGTTATTTTATTTTTATTTTTAATTTTATTATTAGTCCGTGCGCTGAAGATGACCAAAAGAAGGGTCGAAACGATCGCTTTTAATTTTTAATTATCCGTTTTTAGTTTTTAATTTTTATTTTTAAGTAATCATAAATCAATAAATACCTACTATATGGTCATCAAGTAATTGTATTTTAATTTATCTGCGCCAGACTTACGGCGCTGGTTCCTATCGCCATTCTATATTTACCCAGTCAGCCAGGTCTGTTCTAACAGATATTGCCAAGTGCTTGCTACAAATTATTGTCAGCAAAAAGGCTACAAATTTGGTACAAGAGTTGTTATTACCGATAAGCTGGCAGATTGCCGGCAAGAATCAAGCAAAGCTTGCTAATATAACTACACAGCAAATTGGCGGCAGAAACCGAGCAAAGCTTGCTGACATGACTGACATCAGATTGTCGGCAAAAACTGAGCAGGATCTAGAGTGCGCAATCTGATGGCAAATTGGCAGCAAAAACCGAACAAAATCTGCAGCTTATTACAAAGTATTATAAAATAGTTCAGTCGCTTATCGCTATGCGGCGCGTTATTCATTATCTATACCCGTATTCAAATTCTTGTCATGAGTGTATATAAAGCCTACAAAATGCTAATAATATTATAATATATATATTTCTATCAGTTCAATTTTTGACATAATTCCTATACAGGAAATTCAGATATTGAATTGATTTTTGGCAAATCGGACAGATAATTGTTCGATTTTCACTTATTCAAACAATTTCTGTCCAAAAAGATCTTTAATTTTAGAAATTAAGTTATTTGAATTTACCTATATGTTTTAACATATTAATATATGATTTTATATAATGTCTAATTATCTAATGGTCATTTTATGACCAAAACTTATCATCATTTTGTTATTTAGGGTTAAGGCTTTAAATCTATTTAAATACATACTTTTATATGAATGGCCAAAAGCTGCAGAATTTGTTCGGTTTTTGCTGACAATCTGCTATCAGATTGTCTTGCGCAGATCTTGGTCGATTTTTGCCATCAATTTGACGTCAAATCATGTCAAGCTTTGCTCGGCTTTTGCCGTCAATTCGCTGTCAGGTTATGTCAACAAGCTTTGTCACCAAAACACAAGCTTAATGCGGACACAGATGGCACTGGATTTGTTACCAAGTTTTGAGCGAATTTGATGCCAATTTGGCAACAATTTGTTATCAAATTGCTTACTGGGTAATTTTATAAAAATTAGAGTTCTAACTTTGAAACGTCTCTTTCATCTTATGATATTGGTATAATGGAATGGAACGCGATAATTTACTGTGACGCTTTTTCAATTCAACCGACCGTTTCCAATTCGCGAAGAACAGCAAAGACGATGGGCACCATCATGGCGGTGGCTGCCGCGTTCGCGATCCACATAGATACAAAAGTGGTTACAGTGCAAAGACCGCCGAGTAATCTCGCATGACTGCAACCGAGTGTTCTCATTACAATCAGAGCGATTCGTAGATGCAGATTACAGTGCTCGGTGGCGATGGCAAGCACCAGACCGCCGATAAAAACCATAATGGTGTCGTTCATGTAGCAAGCGCATGTTTCCTGGGTGCTGAGAATGCCGAATAACGGAAACAGCACCACTGGGATTAGCGACGTGATCCCTATCGGGAGGCATTCCGTCACCCAGTAGCCGGCCACTAGTAACACGATGTACGCGCATCTGATTTCCTGTGTTTGCCAGATAGATGATACGAAGGATATGAAAGAAAAATAGAATATTTTTTAATTATTAGTAATGTCATGAAAATATTGTGATAAAAATATAATACCTTTTCTGATAAAAATAATAATTTCTTTAATCGACTATTTCAGAATAACACAAAATAAAATTATTATTTTAATGTCAAAGTGAATTGAATTATTAAATATAACTTTGTACCGCAAAAGATTCGATTATAATAATACAATTTATATGTCATATATAATAAATAATAATAATAGCTATTATTAATATAAAAAATTATATATATAATTATATATGTAACATAATACTATAATATTATGTATATAATAATAATAATATTATAATTATTAATTATTTTAAAATTATTATTATTATAACATAATAATAATAATAATAATAATAATAATAATAATAATAACACGTTGATAATATTTAGAACATATTTTGATATGAATAATAATATCTTTGATCGCGAATATTTTAGAAACACAAAATAAAATAATTATTTTACTATCAAAGTGAATTAAATTATTAAACATAACTTTTTACTGCGAAAGACTGGATTATAATAATACAAAATACGTTATATATATATATATATATATATATATATATATATAATAGATATTAATATGAAAAATTTATTTATATATATATATATACAGGGTGACCCATTTTAACTTAGGCAGCCAAATAACTCGAAAAATAAGCACACTACGAAAAAATGTTTAGAATCAAAATTTTGTCATTTCGAGGGGGACGTACAATGACGTTAAAATGAGCCCCCCCACCCCTTCCCCTGGGCGGTGAGGGGGGGCAAGTTTGAAATCTTAAATGGGAACCCCTATTTTTTATTGCATATTCGGAATCTTTGGCTAAAAACACATACAATTTGTCTGAAACATTTTTCTCGATTCATGATAGATGGCGCTGTAATTGACGAAATTCAATTTCTTCGATTTCTCTTACTGAGAACCCATGCTTACGATTCTGCAATAAATTAACAATAAAAATACCACGTTTTCATTGTTAATACTCGAAATTAGTCTTAAAACAAACTTCTCATTATTTTTTATTACTCATTAATTACTTCTCAAGAAACTGCTTTTAGCGTAACCTGCCCTTTAGGCAACTTGAATGGTGCAAAGTACCGAGACATTTTGGACTTTCCATCTGATGGAGTTCCTCTAAGTATCCCTCCAAAATTTTGTCCATTTAGTGCCAAAGTCACAAGTGTTTATGTATTTTTTTAACATTTGTACTCTGATAAAATTCTGGTAAAATGGCAAATTATACGCCTACAGAAGTAGTCGATATTCTTATAACCTTTGGCGAATGTGGTAGAAATTACAGACTTACTGCCCGTACTTATGCGGAGCGATTCCCAAATCGCCGCCATCCTACTGATCAACAAATTATAAACATTGAAAGGAGATCTCGTAATAATCCACTTCATCGCGAAAGGCGAAGGAATAGACTTCATAATAATAATGACCAGTACTCTGCGTTGATACCACTGCTT